>NC_141537.1:63820000-64082500 GCF_021556685.1 Rattus norvegicus
CTTCGTGAAGCTCAGTACCAAAGCCAAGATGCCCATTGTGGGCCTGGGCACCTGGAAGGTGAGTGCGCAGTCTTTGGACAGCTACCTCTTTCAAGTGGAGACAGGTCTTGGCATTTCCTCCCCTTTGCACAGTATCTGCCCGGTGAGGGTCAGGGTGGGAGTGGGGGTGGGGATGGGGGTGGGGCAGGTTAGATCTCTAAAGCCAGGACCTAAGTTGCTTTCAGCTTTTGTGCTGCTTCAGGCCTCAAAGCTGGCTTATACCTTCCCTAACAAGTGTCGGGTTCCCAGCTAGTTCTGGATTTTACAAAGAACAACAACAACAACAACAAAATCATCTCCAGGGTATTATTCTCTTTGCAAGCTTCTCCTTGGAGTTACTTCGCAATTTACAGGTTTGGGCTGTGTATCTGTTTCTGGTTGAATTATTTAGAACCAGAACACTGAGCTCCAAATGACCTTGCTCCCCTTGCTACCCACTGCCTACTTCAGAGTAGCCTGGAAGCCTGTGAAATCTCAGTCTCAGACCCCAGCACAGGCTACCAAATTGGCACCTTCACTTTACAAAGACCCTGGCTAATTCCCACAAATTAAAGCCTGAGGAGGATCAGGGTGACAGATAGCCTGGGCGGGAGTCAGCTCAGTGTTAGCATTCTAAGCTCCACCCCCACAGTTACCTGGCAACAGTCAGATTATGCTCCAACCCCACAGTTACCTGGCAACAGCCAGGTATGCCTGACACTATAAAAGAGGCTGCTTGCCCCCTCCTCTCTCTCTTGTTCTCTTGCCCTTTTGCTCTTCCCCTCTTGCCCCTTTGTCCCTTCTCTCCCCATTCCCCTCCCCACTTCTCTCCATGTCCTCATGGCTGACCTCTATTCTTCTATTTCTCTACTTCTCTCTTTGCCCCTACTACCCTCTTAACTCCCCAACCCATGTCCTGAATAAACTCTATTCTATACTATACCGTTGTTGTGTGGCTGGTCCCTCAGGCGGAGGGGATGCCTTAGCATGGGTGTGCAGAGACACCCCCTTCCCCCACACCTCTGTAGAAAATACCCCCCCATCTTTTATAAACACAACACTCGGGTCCCACCCTGGCTGTGTTCATCTCTCCTGGCAAGCTGCTCTGAGGCCCATCCCAATGCTTAGTGAAGCAGTTTTACACCAAACCAGAAATTTCACATCCATCCAAACGACCACTAGCCACTTGCAGATCTCCAGGGAATCTGCTCACATGGGGAACTTCACAGAGATGAACTTACAGAATTTCAACAGCAGACACAGAGACTATAAAGGAGTTGGTTTCAGGATGAGGAGCCGATGCTGCCAGAAAGGACAATGTGCTGCTCAGTGCTCCTGCAGGAGGGTGGGGCTTTGGGCCTGGACCCCGTGCTTCTGAGTGGCTGGCAGCAATTCTTTGTCTCACTCAGTGATGGTCCAGCTGTGGACCTCTGTTTTATGAACTTCTTGATGTCTGACAACTACGTAAAGGATCTCTAGACTCTGCAAGAGACGGATTTATTTATTTGTTGTTGTCTGAGATAGGCCCATGTAGCTCTGACAGAGAGCTTAGTAGGCAGCTGAAACTGGTCTTGCCCTCATACCTCTACCTCCCAAATGCTTGAAATTGCAAGCAAGAGCCATCTCACGGAGAAGCTGAGGTTCCAGGCTGGCCCAAACTCTCTGTCCCCTGCCTTTACCTCCCTTGTGCTTTGATTCCGGTATGCACGGTTATGCTTGGCCATCAGTGAGTTTTGAGGTCGTGGTTCTGAGGCAGCCTCTCGCTCGCAGTGTAGCATGGCTAGTTTGGAAATTCTTGTGTAGAACAAGCTGCTCTCGAAATCACAGCAGTCGCCCAGCCTCTGCATCTATACCTCCGGGATTGAAGGCATGTATTACCACCATGCCTGGCTTAACTTTTTTTTTTAACCTTTTTTCATTTGTTAGTATATTTCTGTGCTTGCAAACATGTTCATAAAAGTGATCGAGTACTTTCATGCCATGGTGTGCATGTGGCCTTTGAAAGGTTAATATGCAAGAATCAGTTCTCTCTTCCTACTATGGGGGTTCTGAGACTTGAGCTCAGGCCCTAGATTTGGCAGCAAGCCATATTCCATAAATGAAACCAATTACATTATATGCTAACCATACAAATTAATAAAATAAAATAGTTTACTCTTTTCTTTTTAAACGTTTTCCAAAGTATGTTTTTCCCCAACCCCAATGGCCATTTGAAATAGATCCCAGCAAGACTGTGGTTTAGAGAATCTGGTCCATGTGGAGCATGTTAGGGGAGGACTTGGAAGAGTGGCTTCCAATGTTCTTTTTTTATTGCATTTCAGTCTCCCCCAGATAAAGTCAAGGAAGCTGTGAAGGCAGCCATTGATGCTGGATATCGCCACTTTGACTGTGCCTATGTGTATCAGAACGAGAGTGAGGTGGGAGAAGCCATCCAAGAGAAGATCAAAGAGAAGGCTGTGAGGAGGGAGGACCTCTTCATCGTCAGCAAGGTACAATGACTTGGTGGACATGACTTCAAGGCAAGTGGAAGTATCTAGGTATGGGCAGTGCACTGGCTGGGTCTGTGTGTCAGCTTGACACAGCTGGAGTTATCACAGAGAAAGGAGCCTCCCCTGAGGAAATGCCTCCATGAGACCCAGCTGTAAGGCATCTTCTCAGTTAGTGATGAAGGGGAGAGGGCCTAGCCCGTTGTGGGTGGTGCCATCTCTGGACTGGTGGTCCTGGGTTCTATCAGAAAGCAAGCCGAGCAAGCCAGTAAGTAACATCCCTCCATGGCCTCTGCATCAGCTCCTGCCTCCAAGTGCCTGCCCTGTGTGAGTTCCAGTCCTGACTTCCTTTGGTGATGAACAGCAATGTGGAGGTGTGAGCTGAATAAACCCTTTCCTCCCCAACTTGCTTTTTCTTCATGTTTTGTGCAGGAACAGGAACCCTAAGACAGGCAGCTTCTTGTTTGTTGTATTCTCTCAGCCCCTCTCTCTGTCATTATATCTGCACATGAGTATCCACACCAAGTTAGTACTAGTAAGAAAGTGCAGATGGCGATCCCCTTATCTCAGTGGTTCTCTTATAGTAAAGATGGCTCAGCTGAACCTCCTTTCCCTGCTTTCTGTCAGTGGAATCTACCCTCCGGGTGGCAGTAAGATGTATAGTTAGGATAACTCCTGAACCCTTCTGCTTAACACTGTGGTCTCAGTGACTGGTCCTAACGTTCTCAGGCGCGTGTATTTTTGGAAATGGAGGGAACATTATTTATTGTCATGTAGGTTCCTCCTCTCGTTTCAATTCAGTAAAAAGTGTGGCTTATAAGGCATTATTGCAAACCAGAGGCATTGAGTGTGAGGTATTTGAGGAGCTCAGGATCTGCAGTGGACACAGCATGCTAAAACACCCTTGTTCCAGGACATTGTAACCGGTGGGAAAGATAGACTCCCTGTTGGAGTGGGCACGCCTGATGGGCTTGGAGATCAGAGAGTACTGAAAGGGTTAACTGCCTCTAGAGGCATCAGGATGCTTTTGAGGGTCAGACCCAGTTCTTGCCTGCTGAGAGCTGGCAGCCAAGGAAGAGAATGACACAGGAGTATCTGCTGTTGATCAGTTATCAGATGTGCTAACCTCAAGAGCATGAAGAACACACATGCAGGACTTTGACTTGATGAGTGCTGGTGACCTACTGTGTGGCCTTAACTAACCTTAATAGACATGAATGGTTTGTCCTGTGGTTAGAGCAGCTGCAAATCTCAAAGTAGGGAGAGTGACTGTGGTGTGGCCTTTTTTTCCTTAGTTCTAATGTTCGCTCACTTGTCCCACCCTGCAGCTGTGGCCCACCTTCTTTGAGAAAAGCCTGGTGAAGAAAGCCTTCCAGAAAACCCTCTTGGATCTGAAGCTGGACTATCTGGACCTGTATCTAATTCACTGGCCACAGGGATTTCAGGTTTGAGCTGTTCTTTGCCCTATCTGTAGCTGCCAAGAAAACAGAAGCTGTGTTGGAGTTGGGGTTGGGGATGGGGTGTATCAACACAGCTGGGGCAGGGGATGGGCTATGCCCGGAGTTTTGTGCACAGCCGAAAGCCAATGGCCTGTACAGTAATCTAGGGCTGTATTTGTGGAGTACCACGTGCTTACGTTTTCTTACTGTTAGTTTGGGAGAAACTGATTCTGGCCAGCTCAGCCAAACTGTAAACTGGCCTGTCACTTCTTCATTCCCTGGGCAGAGGGGATAGGAATCTCTTGGGACAGTGTTGTGTAACACACTTCAGGAATCGGCTCTGGCTATCAATTATAGCATTGCCACACTTGTTAGAAGCTTCCAGGAACAAACCCCTGAAGAAGCAAACAGAGCTCAATACCTGGCGCCCTGCACCCGCCTGCTCCTCAGAGTTGAAAGGGGTTAGTGAGGGTCTGGAGAGATGACTGGGCAGTGAGAACACTGACTGCTCTTCTAGAGGGTTCAGTTTGACTCCTAGTACCCACATGGTGGTTCAGAACCATCTGTAAATCCAGTTCCAAAGGACCCAACATCCTCTTCCTGGCCCCTCAGGCACAAGACAAGCTTGCAATGCACACAGGCAAAACACCCATTCAAATTAAACAAAAGAAAACAAAAAAAAAAACAAAAACAAAAAACAAAAACAAAAAGGAATTGAAGGGATGTGAATTCTCTGCTGCCCAAGTGACCGGTTTTGGTGACGATAGCATACTCCAAACCCCAGGCTAGAAGCTGGGTAGGGTCTTCTGCTAGCCATACCCTTTTGATGGAATCTTTGAATCTTTGACTAATAACCTTGAAACTAAAATGTCCCCCAAGTCTCTATGGATTTGGGCATGTTGGGTAATTTTCATGGTAATGATAATGGCTTTTTATAACGTAGTAAGGACAGTTGGTGAAACAGTGCCCATCAGCATCAGACACCAGGGGGTTATAGCCCTCAGTGGATTGACACATATATTTTATTGACGTTTGCTGTCTAAAGTGTGTTCCCCAGAGTGTGACGAGTGGCCATGCAGGAGTTTCTTTTTGGTATGCTGTTGCCCTCAAACCTTGCTTCAGAGAACCAAGTGTCCAGGTTAGAGCCTGACGAGCTTTTTGTTTTGCATTTACAGTCTGGAAATGTCTTTTTACCCACAGATGATAAAGGCAATGTTCTCACCAGTAAATATACATTCTTGGATGCTTGGGAGGTAAGTTCCAGCTTCTCCAAGTGTGCTGAGAAAAAAGAAATTCTGGCAAGTCCCTTCGTGACTCCACCCAAGTACACTGTGTCTAATTTCACTACTATTCTTTATAATTTTTCTCTCTCTTTTCCAAACATCCATTTGTCTATTTTGGGGAGAATGGCACTTGTGGAGGTCAGAGTACACTTGGGGGGGGGGGGTAGGTTCTCTGCTTCAACTGTGTGGGTTTTCAGAAATTCACTTCAGTCTTGGCCTCAAGCCACCACTATCCATAGAGCCATCCCAACACTTTAAAGGAATGAAACAATGCAGTGCTGAGCTGGGCATGCCTTGAATTCCAGCACTCAGAAGGTAGAGACAGGCAGATCTCTGTGAGTTCTAGGTCAGCCTGCTCTACATAGCAAGTTCCAGGAGAGCTATAAGTACAGCTACACAGTGATACTCTGGATAGATGAATAGCTAGCTAGCTAGAGTCTTGGTCAGTGTTCTATTGCTGTGAAGAGACACCTTGACTAAGAAATCTACTATAAAAGAAAGCATTTAGGTCTGGAGAGGTGGCTCAGCGGTTAAGAGCACTGACTGCTCTTCCAGAGGTCCTGAGTTCAAATCCCAGCAACTACATGGTGGCACACAGCCATCTATAATGAGATCTGATGCCCTCTTCTGGTGTGTCTGAAGACAGCTACAGTGTACTTACATATAACAAATAAATAAATAAATCTTTTTTTAAAAAAAAGAAAGCATTTAACTGAGGGCTTGGTTACAGTTTCAGGGGTTTAATCCATTATCATGGTGGGAAGCATGGCTTTACACTGGCAGAAATGGTGCTGGAAAAGTAGCAGAGAGTGACATTCTGATCAAGCACGCCCTCAATGACATACTTCTTCCAACAAGGTCACATCTATTACAACAAGGACACACCTCCTAGTTTTTCTCAAGTGGTGCCACTCCCTAATGACTAAACATTCAGATACATGGGAACCATTCTTATCAAATCACCACAGATAGGTAGGTAGCTAGGTAGCTAGGTAGCTAGGTAGCTAGGTAGAAAAAAGATACGTAGACAGACAGACAGAAGATGATATCATACTGCAGGTGAGAAGCTTTGATTAGACACCAGCATGACCAGATATGTCAACATGGGGTAGTACTGTGGACCTACAGCTAATTCAGTAGAATCCTCACTGACCACAATTAATGATAAAGGATATTCTTTAAAAAGCATAAATAGATCGAGATGAATCATAAGCCCACTCAAACCTGACCCAGGTCGCAGGGTCATTTATCTTGTTTCCCACTGAGAAGATGCTGGGACCCTTAGATCTCACCAGTGCTAACTGCCTTGCCTAATAAAGTCCTTCCTCACTCACTCTGGTGCTTCACAACTTGGTGCTAAAGTCTCCAGGGACATTTGAACATCCTAATGTCCATGCTGCATCCCAAAGGGAATTGGTAGGATTCTCTGGGAGTGGAGTCGGGACACCCATTTATTTTAGAGCCTTCAGAGGGTGCAAGATGCATCCAAGATTGGGAAACACTACACCATGTCAGCTGTGCACACACTGCTTGTGTCCCTACCTCTAAGCCCTGGCTCCTCTTTCCTCCCGATCTGTTCACAACTTTACCACCTTTCTTCATGTTGTTTTCCCAGGTCCAACTTAAATTCCCCCTCTAATGTCTGTCCAAGGCTCGGCAACTCCTTCCTTTCCTTCCTGATGCCTGTGCTATTTAATGTCAAATAAGCTGAAGTAGCCTAGCACTGAGGCTGACGGCTCAGTGACAGAAACCTGAGCACTTGAATTGGACTGCAAGAATCACAAGCAGGGAGCTCATTGTATGTATTTATATTCTAGCAACGACTGGACAGGGACACATAACAGATGACTTATAAGCTCATTTTCAGCTTTTGGCTGCCACTATAGGATTGGATAATTTGGGAAAGTTTAGAACAAGATCACTGTGGGCAGAAAAAGAAGAAGCCAAATCCTTGGGTTGATTCCATTTTGGGTAATTCCATGTAGTTAAAAGGATAGATTTTAACCCAACTGCAGCTCTAGGCTAGGTGTTCCTAACAGGGTCCATATATCCTCAAGGTCTTCCTCAAAGAACTCCAAACTGTGTTTGGTAGGGAAGAGAGGAATTACAGCGCAGGTAAGCAGATAGGCCTGGGTGTGTGGGCTGATAATTACAGTCATGTTGGGGGCAGAGGCATGTGTGTGTGTATGTATGTATATGTATATGTATATGTATATGTATATGTATATGTATATGTATATGTATATGATGTATATGTATATGATGTATATGTATATGATGTATATGTATATGTATATGTATATGTATATGTATATGTATATGTATATGTATATGTATCTCCCTTCTAACCCTTATTCCACCCTGATCCATTCCGACACTAGGTAGGAGGGAAAGAATGTTAGTGGGGGAAGGGGGTATAAGTTTCTTTAGTCGACTGCCTGCTGATTAGTTAGGGTATTGGGTTCCATGGTGCAAGTCCAATCTTCATCAGGTTAGGCTATCTCCAACTTTGTTTTGTCTCCTTGCTCATGACCAGCTGGCAAACTGCAACAACAGGAACCAGGAGCACTAGGGGGGAGCAGTCACCTCCACAGGCCCTCTGAGGATTCTCTCACTATACCCACTCCAGACTCCCTAAAAATTAAATTATCTGTAGGCAGCAAAACTCACACCCCTGCTAGTGCACGAGGCAAATCATAGTCACCTGCTAGGAAGCAGCCTCTTATCCCACACCCAGGATTAAAACAAAAACATATTCACACAGTGTAACTGTGTTCTTAAGGAAATCAAAATTCTCGCTACATGAAGTTCACAATTCAAAGTCCACCTGGGCTGCAGAGTCATGTCAAACCCAATGTGTTTGACTTAGAGAAACCCTACTTTAAAACTCACAAATGAAATTTAGAAAGTCTGGGGAATGGTTCTGCTATGAAGCACTTGTCTAGCTCATGAGGATCTCTGGGCTCGATCTTCAATACTACTAAATAAAACCCAAAAAGAGAGCCAATGGAGTGATTCGTGGCACAGGGCTTATTTCCTGAATAACCAGATTTGGGTGAGTTGAGAACAGGAAGTACATGAAACCTGCCTTCTCATTTCTCATTATGTCTGAGCTGGGGAAGAGTAGGAGAGGGCTGGAAGCAGCCATGAGGCCACCACAGTCTAGCAAAGTTGCAATTAAGAAGTAGTAACATTATGGTTGGGTGTCATCGAAACATGAGGAAGTGTGCAAAGGGTTGCAGCATTAGGAAGGTTGAGAACTGCTGATCTAAACAATGGACCTCCCTGTGACAGGGCATGGAGGAACTGGTGGACCAGGGGCTGGTGAAAGCTCTGGGCGTCTCCAACTTCAACCACTTCCAGATCGAAAGGCTCCTGAACAAGCCTGGACTGAAACATAAGCCAGTGACCAACCAGGTGAGTTCCGAGTGGTGCAGGGCCCTGCTCTGCGCCTGCTTCAGCACTGGGAGGCAAGTTCAGTTCTGTCTGCAGAGTCTCGCCATTGGGGTCTGTGTTCAGGATGCTCAGGGAGGTGGGAGGCAGGTCTCTGGGTCTGGTGTGTAGCACGTCTATCAGTGGGCTGTGTTTGGCCTTTGTGTTGGTCCTTTCTTGTGCCTGGAGTTCCCACTGAGCCTCTCAGAAAGGCCTCCTTCTCTAGTGATGGAGATGTTTTCTCTTGCAGGTCGAGTGCCACCCTTACCTCACCCAGGAAAAACTGATCCAGTACTGTCACTCCAAGGGCATCGTGGTCACAGCCTACAGTCCCCTGGGCTCCCCAGACAGGCCTAGGTGAGGCTTCAGAGTACCAGTTCTCTCTTTCAAAAGAAAAATTTTAAATTCCTTAAAATTGGCATTTCATAATTTGTTAGTGTTAGTATGTAATTTCTTTGGCAATGGGTCACCCAACAGGAAATGCAGCTGTAAGAATGTTTAAAGTAAGTAAACAGTGGTCATGGCTGATGCTCAGAGAACGTGAGCATCCTGCAGGGCTGGGTCACACTTTCCCACCTCTGAAGCTCCTGGTTGACAGATGGGCTCATGGGCTAGACACAAAGCTTTTCCATATTTCTGCCTGTCTCATGGGAGGAGGAGGAGGAGGAGGAGGAGGCTATGGCACTCAGCCTTGACACTGTCCTGGCAGTCGGGCTCACAGGCCTGCAGTAGCCGTGGGGACTTTACTCCAGCCATCTTTCTTCCTCTAGTGCCAAGCCTGAGGACCCTGTATTGCTGGAGATTCCCAAGATTAAAGAAATTGCTTCAAAGCACAAGAAAACTGCAGCCCAGGTAAAACTGTGTGTTCCCCCTTTCCCCTTTTTATCTAGCAATCGACTCTTTCTTGTAATCGTGTGCTGCTTTAAAACAAAATCTCCATCATTTGATTTCACCAATGAAGACGCAGGAGCCAGGTGCTGGGGTGAAAGCTGCTGTCTCAGAGAGGCAGAGAAAGCACCCGGCTGGCCCTTCTCTTCAGCTGATGTCCCAAAAGGCAGTTCTTCTCTGCACGTCTCAAACAACCCCTCAGACTGAATGCCCTTCCCTTCTACTTCCTGTATGTCTCTCCATCCATTTTCTTTTTTTTTTTTTCTTTTTTTTTCTTTTTTTTTGGTTCTTTTTTTCGGAGCTGGGGACCGAACCCAGGGCCTTGAGCTTCCTAGATAAGCGCTCTACCACTGAGCTAAATCCCCAACCCCTCCATCTGTTTTCTTGACTTCTTACTTTCTATGTTTTTTGCCCCGTGTTCACTCTCTGCCAACTGGTTGCTTGTTCCACCTCTTGACCTATGGCTGACCTTATTTCATCCTGTTTACAATAAACAGAAAGTTCTGAGAGTAAAGGGCCTGGGCTAGGACTGAGCAACACCACAAGTAGAAACAGGTTTTTCCAGTAAATAACACAATCTCAGGGTTAACAGCATGATCGAATATCTCGAAACAGTCTTGTTTTTATTTGTATTGCCTTCTTTTAATCTGCTGGGATCGCAAGCAAACTTGGCACCAGAGAAGTACTCTGTCCATCAGTCAATGACCACAGGCTACCCTCCTCCTTCCTATCCAGGAAAACTGCACTGTAGCTCCCAGGATCAGGAAGCATAAATGGAGGACTTGCAACTGTCTCTAATAATAGTTAAAGCCACAGAGAAACAGAGATATGTTTTATTATTCATTTCACTAGGAGGGATTCTATGTAGGTAAGTGAATGCCTGACCACCGGGCCTCTTTGTGCACAGGTTCTGATCCGGTTCCATATAGAGAGGAACGTGGCCGTGATCCCCAAGTCTGTGACACCCTCCCGCATACAAGAGAACATTCAGGTAAGACCCGGGCTGCTCATCTGACGTTCCTCAGTTGAGTGGACTTAGAGAAGAACCTGTCCTTAAGCTTTAGTCCCACCCCATCATTGCCAGTGTTTCCCTTCTTCCAACTTCCTTATCAACTCTTAGGCATGGCAGTTGGCCTCAACAGAGGTGCAGTGGTCACTTGTGTATCAAGAGTAGGTTGGAGGCAGGCAATAGCAACAGCCTGCCAGGTAGATTTCTGCCTACCCTCCAGCACTTAGACCACAGGCCACACGCTGTCCTGGTTAACTGTGGGCCATTTTGGTCTACTCACCCACCATTGTGCAGAAGAGGATAGAATGGATTTAAAAAGCTTGTCTCTGACAGGCTCCTCAGGGATTTCAGTCACTGCACACACTTGCATACCTATAAACCCTGCTTGTGTACCATTAATCCCTCTTAAATAACCCAGTCACAACTTACAGAATAATTTGGATGCAATGTGTACCTAGAACCTCAGGTACCACTAGGACCTTCCTTGCCAAGGATGGTTTTGGGACTCTTCTCTTTCTAGGTCTTTGACTTCCAGTTGAGTGAGGAGGACATGGCCGCCATTCTCAGCTTCAACAGGAACTGGAGGGCCTGTGGCCTGTTTGCGTAAGTGGTACTAGGTTAATGAGAGGTTGGTCAGGCCTCTTTCTTTCTTTCTTTCCTTCTTTCTTTCTTTCTTTCTTTCTTTCTTTCTATCTTTCTTTCTCTCTTTCTTTCTCTCTCCCTTTCTTTCTTTCTTTCTTTCTTTTTCTATACACTAATTTTATGTATATGAGTACACCATAGCTGTCTCAGACACACCAAAAGAAGGCATCAGATCCCATTTCAGATGGTTGTGAGCCACCATGTGGTTGCTGGGAATTGAACTCAGGACTTCTGGAAAGGTAGCTCTTAACTACTGAGCCATCTCTCCAGCCCTGATCAGGCCTTTTTCTAAGGTTGAAGGGTTAGTAGGAAGGAATGGAAGGCACGAGGGATTATGGGATGGTTTTTGTCTTCAAATACTATTTTCTGACAGTCATGAAAAGTTAAAAAAAGTTTGAGTCCTGGAGAATCACTAAGAACAGAGACATTGTTATTTGATGCTCAGTTTCTGAATCTTACCCACAGGGTGAGGATTTTAAAGAAAGGAGCTGTCACTGTTGTGTGGGAGTCAAGCTCTCTTTCCCTCACTCATTCACTCAGTGACTTACTGCAATGTGCTGTGGCCAGGAATGGTCTACATGTTTGGGACATTGCACTGCAAGCTTCCTGTTCACATGCTCATGTTCTACAGAGGGAAACTGAAATAACTCTGATGTGTGTGTGTGTGTTTGTGTGTGTGTGTGTGTGTGTGTGTGTGTGTGAGAGAGAGAGAGAGAGAGAGAGAGAGAGAGAGAGAGAGAGAGATCATAGAGAAGAGTGAAGTTGGGCAAAGGTATAGAAGTAGCGATCCCTGTGTAGCAGACACTTCACTACATGACTACCCAGGGGAAGCTGTGCTGACAGGCACAGTTGAAGGAAGTGAAGGACGAAACCACATGCCTATTTAAGGAAACTGCATCTATGGCAATGAGAGCAATCGTGAATGGCTCGATGTAAGAGGTTTAGAGCACTTGAGCCAGGAAGCCAGCAATGCTGGAGCCGAGTGAGTGAGGGGACCGTAGGCAAATGGCAAGCCAGGGACCACATTAGGCTAAGGACACACAATGGACCAAGGGAACAACACTGGTTTTGTATCCAGAGAAACTAAGAAGCCAGGAAAGGATTTTGAGCAGAGGCTGGCATGGTGTAGCATGTCTTAAAACGCCACACTGACTTCTGCGTTGAGAGCAACAGGGAGGTAGTTACAATAATCCAAGGAAATGACAGTCCCTGGAATTGAGTCACAGTGGCAGAGATAGCAAGGTCAGATTCAGGAAGATAAACAGAAAACAGCTATTTGAGTTTGCAAAAAAAGTATTTTTTTAAAGATATGGTTTTGTTTGCCTTTTCTTTTCCTGGTAATCATTAGAGAAACATCATATAAAAGATCGGAAATCTGCTTGAGATGCATTTATGATGTTTGTTTTGGCATCAAGAAGGATTGCTACATGGAGTTGGATCTGTGAGCGAGGTCATAGACTGAAGGACTTGTAAAACTAGGTGGTTTGTACTCGAAACTCTACCACTTAATAGTGATGGGGCCTTGGGTAGTTTGGGTGATGTCACCAAGTTGCTCTATCTACAGTATTAATTACAGCCAACATCCACTGGATACTAGTTTAGCATACAGCAGACACTTTAAGCTCTTTGCCTATATTAATGTCATATTGACTACTCACAGCCAACCTGTCGACCTCAACAGTATTTCCCGCTTCACAGCAATGTGAGAATGAATTGAGAGAATGGTTCTGAGGCCCCCAGATGTGTGTCTGTCTGCTTATGATTCCTCATGGTGACAATTTACTAGTGATCTCATCATTGATTGTTTGCAAGCCCTCTTTCAAGTACTTGTCTTATACTTTAGGGGGAGGGTCATGGTCTATGCACCACCATCTAATTTTCTCATGGTTTTATGGAGAAGAGGCTGAGAAAGCACAAATGTGCTGCATATACCACCTAAGAGTGCATCTGAGATCACACCCGTTGCTTCGTTGGAACAATTTCCTCTTTATGCTTGTTGCTGCAGGGCAAGTCGTAATGAAGACTTCCCTTTCCACGCGGAATACTGAAGCTGAATTACCTGATGCGTTCCCGTGGAGGACACTCTTCACTGATTTCCAACCTACCCCTCCTGAATCCTATTTCTTGCCAAGCCTATCGGATATCATACCGGGCCAGCCGTGATAGGGTAATTCTCATTTACATTCTTGTGTTCAACTAGAATCAGACTGACACAGGAAAATGCAACTCGGCAAAGGACAATGTTGTTCACTAATTTGACCTGACTGAATGTTTCCCAGACACCAGGAGCACTAGTTAACACTGAAGCTTAAAAGGATAAAATAGTAAAAGTAGCAATAGTCATACACATTTTCAACAGAGTGCTTTTCGAATGATGAACTCATTGGGTTCAACTCTCATTATTCATACTTTACAGTGAGAAAATGGAGGCACGAGGGAGCCAAGACCTTGCTGACGCTCCCAGCTAGTCAGTAGCTAAAGCAAGTTTCAAAGGAAGGTGCTTCTCAGGAGATCTCAGGGCAGTTTAATACTCGTCCTCGTCCTCATCCTCCTCCTTGTCCTCCTCCTCCTCTTCTTCCTCCCCTTACTCCTCCTCCTCCTCCCCCTCCTCTTCTTCCTCCTCCCAAGTCTCCTCCTTTCCAGGCCCTCCTCTTTCTCCCATGACTTTCTGGACTCTTCCATTTTGCCTGTAATATGGCTTCATGCCAAAGTGTCAAAGCTGTTGGTTCAGTAGCCCTTAAAATTCACAAACTGCCTACTCCTTGAGAGAAGTGGGGAAGTCTGGACATGAAGACATTTACTATTGCCATGAAGTGGAAAACAACTTTTAGAAACTATTTTTAGAAAAAGAATTTAGAAACTATTCCAATCATCTAGAACTGTCCACAAAAGAGCATAACGAGCGATTGGCCACCCAGTTTACAAACTAAACTATGCTAACATTAAAAAATATTTTAAAAAATCTTTATTAATTTACTTATTTTTACTTTTTCTTTTTCTTTTTTCTTTCTTTTTTTTTTTTTTTTTTTTTTGGTTCTTTTTTTCAGAGCTGGGGACCAAACCCAGGGCCTTGCACTTCCTAGGCAAGCGCTCTACCACTGAGCTAAATCCCCAACCCCTATTTTTACTTTTCAAGACAGGGTTTCTTTGTGTAGTCCTGGAACTCACTTTGTAGACCAGGCTGGCCTCAAACTCATAGAGATAGGCCTGCCTCTGCCTCCTGAGTGCTGGGATTAAAGGTATGAGCCACCTCACCTGGCCCCAAATGTTTTTTTAAAGGGAAATTTATTCAAGAACTAAGTGATAGTCAGCACAGTGGACGACTACTCTGTAGAACCCCGTGCCGGTTTCCTATGATCAATGACCACTGAAGATCACTGTGTCACCCCATTCTCTGCTTCCCATAGGCCTAGTCATGCTCACATAAATATCCCGTGGGCCCATGGTGCTGGGACATGTGTGCACACTTGCAACCCAGGCTTCCTTGTCAGATGGCTCCCTCTGTGATTGCTCAGTGGGGGCTTCTGGTAGGAGGTTGAACGTCTGCAGAAAGAGAAAGGTAGTACATCTGTCTTCTCTTAGTGGCATTTCAGCAGAAGCGACATTTCCTGAGTAACTCCACTGACTCCCCCTTCATGCTTCCACATAGATTCTGATCCTACCAGTTGACACCACTTCTGGGGTAGGACATCCCTCTTCCTCCTGTGTCCTCTCATCCCCAGGATTGGCCGTCTCTTCCTGCTGCTGCCGACCTTGGAATGACCTCATACCCTCTTGATTGATGTCCCAGCTCTTCCATCAAGGTTTCAGATGTGTGATGCACCCTGGTGAAGCTCTGATGGTTCTTTCCTTGACCTTTTCTGGTTTGTGGTAGTTATCAGAATCCCCAAGGCTTTTTGCTTTGTAGCTGTTCCAGTTTCACGTCTCCATCTGCCTTCCCATGACATTCTGATACTAGTCATTGGATTGATGAGCCACCTTCACCTTCCCTCCGGCCAAGACAAGAGCTGCGCTACCTTAGAGGGAAGCAGGTTTGTGAGAATAAAACTACCTTCAAGGCTAGCCCCTTCTCTAAGAAACTCTTTTTTTACTGGGCTATGGTAAACCTCACTTGGGAGGCAGAGACCAGCCTTGTCTAAGGAGTGAGTTCCAGGACAGCCAGGGCAACACAGAGAACCCCTGTGTCCAAGGAAAACAAAACAAAAACAAAAAGGGAAACTTTTTTCTTGCTGTTAATTGTAAAACAATATTAATAATAATGAGCTGACATGGTATTGCCAAGTGTTGACTCCCAGCACCAAGGAGGCTGAGGTAGGAAGAGTACAACAAGATCCAGTCTGTTTCTGTCTCTCTTTCTCCTTCTCTTTCTCTGTCTCTGTCTCTCTGTCTCTGTCTCTGTCTCTGTCTCTGTCTCTGTCTCTCTCTCTCTCTCTCTCTCTCTCTCTCTCTCTCTCACACACACACACACACACACACACACACACACACACACACGTACAAAAGTGCCAGAACACACTGCCAGTTAAGTGTCCTCACACAGGTTCAGAGACAGAAGGACGTATCTGTAAGTTGGAAGTCATGACTTCCCTAACTAAAGTCTTAATACTTCTACATTTTCCAGAGTAAGTTCCTTTCTGCCTGTGGAGATGTTGTTATTCAGAGCCAGACTCATTCTGACCCTGCACCCTCTACTCTTTGACCAATTGCAGCAGTTCCTAAAGGCCCCAGGTCCCTTCAGTGACCATTCTTTCTTTCTTTTTTTTTTTTAATTTCATTCAATATATTCTCATCCTTGTTTCTCCTCCCAGTTCCCGCCTCCCACCTCCCAACTGAACTCTACACCCTTTCTTTCTCTTTGTCTTTAGAAAACAAATAGGCAAAAAAAAAAAAAAAAAGCCACAACAACAAAACCCAAAGCAAAGCAAGAAAAACAAGAAACAGCGTACACACAATATACACAAAATCCCATAGAAACATAAGAACAGAAGCTATTACTTTTGCCTGAGCTCTGACAGGAAAACTATAACCTCAGGAAACCAAACCTTCCTGCTCCTGCTCTGATCCCTTCATTAAGGTGCAGCATCTCAGCTCAGCCTCATCTGTTCATGAACAGACAGCAGTGGAAAGCCCCAGCTCTGTGGAAGCTCTAAGGCTCTGGAGTCTTGACACTTATCTCTGTCATCCCAGGATGCTGGGAGCCAAGCTCTGGGACAAGTATGCAAACACTGACTGCATCCTAATTGTCAGCTGGCAACACCATCCCTTTAGAATTCACCAGACAAGGAGGCCCACACTCACAATTGCAAACTCTACCAGCTCTGATGAGCTGAAGGGTTTGCTTTGGCCCAGGGGAGGCCTGTGGGGAAGGCCTGCCCTGGGGCGAGCCTGGGCTGGCAGCAGAGCCACATCTAACACAAGGGCAGGTCTAGCTGTGGGCCTTGGGCTGCAGAAGAGAGGATGGGGCTGGTTAGGGAGCTGCAGCCTTGGTCAGCCAGCCTGGACTCAGGGATTAATATGTATTCAAGTTCTCCCAGTCTTCAGTGTTATAGTCTAGCTAATCCCAGGAATTCTGCCCCCAGTGAATCCTTAGGAAATCCTGTGTTTGTAAAAGCCACCCTCATGTGTTTTCCTTCTATACATCTCAATTCTGAGTTCAGAGACACAAAAGCCAACAGTGAATCTAGCTGGTTACACTAGTTACTTCTCTGTTGCTGTGATAAGACATCAGGACCAAAGCAAGTCTCGAACACCTCCTTTGGGCTTATGTTCCAGAGGTTTAGAGCCCATAATGCAAGGCTGAGACAGCAGGGGAGCATATTGGCTGGACTGGATGTTAAGATTACAAGCAAAAAGTGGGGAGGGGATGGAGAGAGAGGGAGAGGGAGAGGAGGAGGGACCAATGGGTAGGCTAGGATTTTTAACCTCAAAGTCTGCCCCAAACTGTGTACTTCTCCCAACAAGGCTTCACCATTTAAACCTCTAAAGAGCATCACCCCTGGAGTCCAGCGTTCCAATGCTCAGTCTATGGAAAGCATTCTCATTCAAACCACCTCTGGCTTATGTCTGAGTATACATGTACACTTGGGCTGGAGAGATGGCTCAGCAGTTAAGAGCACTGATTTCAAATCCCAGCAACCACATGGTGGCTCACAACCATCTGTAATGAGGTCTGATGCCCTCTTCTGGTGTGTCTGAAGACAGCTATAGTGTACTTGCATATAATAAATAAACACATCTAAAAAAGAGAATAAGTACAGTTAATGGAAGTCATTGAACTTAGCCTGTCAATTTCAATTTTATTGATTTAATAGTGGAGTATCCTACTAATTTAACAGTTAGCTGACAGATGAAAGCAATTTAAAATGTCAGAAAGAGAAAAGGGCAGGTCTAGCTGTGGGCTTTGCGCTGCAGAAGAGAGGATGGGGCTGGTTAGGGAGCTGCAGCCTGGATCAGCCAGTGCCTTTCAAGTCTGGTAAGGCGTAGAGATCACTGTGTACCTCCTGGCTGCAGTACCACAGTTTGGCTGGTGTTGCAATACTACCAGGAACTCCATTTCTAATGAATCCTTGGAAAATGCTGTTTAGAAAACTCTTATGTGCACACCTCTACTTCCTGTGCACCTCAATTCTGTGCACTGTGACAGCACAGAACAGGCTGCTATAGCCTTCAGCAAAGCAGGAAAGCCCCGCCCCAGTATCAAATCTAGCTTTATGCTTATGTTTATGCTTATGCTATGCTCCTTTGATTTTTTTTTAATAGATATAGTTGAAATTTAATCAATTAGCATGAATAATGTCTTCCAGGAACCATAGTGCTTTGTGACACACTCCTTCAGCTTCTCCTGGAGGGGTCATTCTGACCTTTTCTTTCTGACAAGCCTGGGTACAATGGGTGTGTCCAACTCTAGGATGGTCCCTTTCGATCACCGACTTGATTAGAGTAAGAAAATAACCCAGCACAGTACTGAGGCACACCTCTGAGTTTGTTCATGGAGGTTATCTCCCGAGAGGATTAACAGAGAGGCATACCCATCCTAATGTTGGAGGCACGTTTCTGAGAGGTTGTTGAATGAAATGGGAAAGGGAAATCCCAGCTGAAGGCCAGGCCCCCTTTTTTATTTCTTCCCATCTCCTGATCAGGTTCTGATATGAGCAAGAATCCTTACATTCTTCCAACATGGCCTCCCCACCACAACAGACTGCCTGTAGGCCAGAAAAACTACGCTTCCTCTGTTTTCTGCTAAGTATTTCACAGCAGCAATGAGAAAGAGAACTAATACCACATCCAAAGCCAGTCAAACCTTAACAGGTTCGTTTACCAGGCTAAAGAGAAAGACAATGTAAGCCCTGGGGCTAAACCCAAACAAGACAGAGTTAGTACAATGCCAAGAAAGAAATGATGTAAGAGTGAACAGCAGCAAGAGGCAGCCTTCTATACTTTGTACCCCCAGAAAGGGAAACCAGGATGAACTCACATTGTTTCACCTTAGGAGACTCTGAACCCTGTGTACCAACAATACAAATAATATTAAAGGCATCTCCTTTCTTTGCTTTCTTTTATCTACTGCCCCCGAGCAACGTATTTTAACTCTCTCAATATCTGCAATCCATTTTAGGAAAGCCATGACATACCACTGTTGTGAAATGTTTAACAAACAACGGAACTATTTACCCAGTCCCCATCTACAGTCTGATTTCAGCTCTTTCATATATGGGTTCTGACGTAGACAACTGTTTTCAGCATCTTCTGGAGGCTGCTGGAGTCAAGAATCCCATTGATGCCTATCTGAGTTTAACCTGTTCTAGGAAATGGAGATAAGAGAGAGATTGATGGTCCCTGAGATTAGCAGAGAAGAAAGAATGGAAAGGGCAAGTAGGGGCCTTGGACAAATCACCACCTTTGTGTCCAGAATGGGGCTGGGAAGCTGAGAAGGGAGAGAAGCAAAGGCCCACATAGCTCCCAGCTACATCAGAACTAAGAAGGCACAGACATGCTCCACTCTCTTTGTCACTCCTGCTGAGATCAGAGAGCTAAATGAGAAAAGGGCATGAAAACAAAATCTGTGGCAGCATTATAAAGCAGAGGAGTGGGTTTGCTGGGCAAATATTCTACCAACTGAGCTATATAGCTGCACCCACTCAAGTGGGGATATTAACATAAAACACGTTTGTCAACTTGACAGGATCTAGGATAAAGGAAGGGACAAACCTCTAGCATGTCTGTGAGGAATTTTCTAGATTAGGTTAATGTCTCAGTTTGGATTTTATTGCTGTGAAGAGACACCATGACCAAGGCAACTCTTACAAGAGCAAACATTTAATTGAGGGTGGCTTACAATTTCAGAGATTCAGTCCATTAACTTCATGGCAGGAAACATGGCAGCCGACAGGCAGACATGGTGCTGGAGAAGCTGGGAGTTCCATATCTTGATTGGAAGGCAGCCATCTGGAGACTCTCTCTGCAAGCTTCCTCTGCAGGAGGAAACTCTCCTTCATCCTGGGTGGAGCTTACACATAGGACATCAAAGCCCACCCCACAGTAGCACATTTTCTCCAACAAGACCACACCTATTCTAACAAGGACACAATTCCTAATAGTGTCACTCCCTGTGGGGCAAGCATTCAAATACATGACTCTATGGGGGACAAACCTATTTAAACCACTACCAATAATTAAGGTGGCAGGAACCACTCTAACTGGCTAGCATCATCCCATGGGTTGAGACTCTAGCTAGCTGCATACATTCATTTCTCTCTGCTTCTTGAGTTTGGATGCAATGTGATAACTATTCTACACTCTTGTCTCAATGTCTTCCCTGCATGGTAGACTGTGTTCTTTAAAACTCTAAGCTAAAACCAACCCTTCTTCCCTTAGGTTGTTTTTGCCAGGTATTTTGCTATAGCAATAAGAAAAGTTATAAATGCCTAACTCTAACTCATTTTTCTTTTGCTAAGATTTTTCTTCTAGACTCTGTATGCAGTTTTAACCAAGTGAATTTTACTATGCACGTGTATTCATCAGAATAAAAAAAGGTAGAAACGTTTCTTAAAATTATAAATGAGAGTAAACTGGTAAATTCATGAAGATAGGAGTACCTAAGCAAAGGTTTTATTAAACACTCTGAGGTTGATTAAAAGTAGCAACAGGTTCCTTATAATAAATCCCATCAAGAAATGGAGTCTCTTTCTAATCCTCTACTTTGTGCTTTTTTTGGCAACTCGTTTGACCAAGAGAATGTGGCAGAAGTGACAATGCATATATCTGATGAACAGAGACACTTTGGGGCAATGGCAATCATCAGCACACATGGGGGTCATGGGACCAACGGCCTGGTGGTACTCCTGGGGCAGGAACTATGTCATACCTCCCCTTAAGCAGCCATGCTGGATCTGGAACACATTTAAGAGAATGTACTTGCCTGGAGATATATATATATATATATATATATATATATATATATATATATATATATATATATATATATATACATACATACATATGTATCCAAGTGACTATTCTTATTCTCAAAAACATGCCCTTATAATTAATTGTTTACAATAATAATTAATGTTTGAAAGATTAAGACCAAATACATTGTACTAATTTATTAATAGTAAAAGTTATCAATATTAAACAATCATTTTGGATAGGCTATACATATTTGCTTTTGTGGCACTATTTTATAAAAGTCAAATATCAAAACAAAACCACTCCTCTGTTTTACAATGCTGCTATAGTATTTATTTTCAAAACAAGCAAGTTTATGAGCGCTATTTCTTTTTCTTTGTTGTCACTTATTTCCCGGAGTTGTAGTTTCTATGCATTTCTTGTGTCTGCTTTATTGAGACAGAGTCACATGCAGTCCATGGTGGCTTTGCACTAGCAGTATACTTTATGATGACCTTAGACTCTTGAGCCTCATGCTTCTACCTACTAAATACTGGGATTTCTGATGTGGTCTGTTTCCTATCTTTGTATTATTTCCTATTCAGCTTTCCAAGTATGTCCCATAGCTAGCATACATGTTCATAAAAGATGTGCATATTTTAACATTGTAAACTTAGAACCACTGCCCCAAAGTTGATCTGCTGTCTTTACTACTCTACTTTAAATCCTACTGTCTGGAGAATATACTTTCCCCATTACTCAGAGCTAATTATGTCATAGTAAATAAAACATACAGTTTTCAGGAATGAGGAATAGAGATGGTCGTGAGGCTGTGGAGAACGAGGAACAGGCCTTTTGCTTGGACTTTGGGGTCATGGGAAAGGATCTAGACAACATAATCATGAGGGCCATAAAAGCCTACATGGTCCTTTTTGGAAATGTTTCATTGCCAGACTTGGCCTTGTGTTTGAATCGTTTGAAGCAAATGTACCCTGCAGTCCCATGACTCCTGCATTGATTAGTCAGGACGATTTTAGGGACATTAAGGATAGAAAGTTAGAGTGGCCTCGCAAAGAAAGGGTATGGATAGAAAAATATAGGAATTTATATGATTTAGGAATAAATAGTATTAGAAGGAGAGTGCATGAGGCTATGGAATTGTTAAGATAAGGAAATGAAGATTAAAAAATTAACAAGGGGGGGTGGGTCCAGAGTCAGAGCCATTACTGCTGGAAAAGGTCCCTTAGAGCTCGGCAGCCAAGGTGTGTGACTTCACCGAGGACCACACCGCAGAATTCAAGAGGCTTTCCAGTTGTTGGACCAAACAGGAGATGGCAAGATCCTGTACAGCCAGTGTGGGGATGTGATGCAGGCCCTGGGCCAGAACCCTACAAACATGGAGGTGCTCAAGATCCTGGAGAACCCGAAGAGCGATGGGATGAATGTGACTCTGAGCACTTCCTGCCTATGCTGCAGACCGTGGCCAAGAACAAGGACCAGGGAACCTACGGGGATTATGTTGAAGGCCTTTGTGTGTTTGACAAGGAAGGGAACCAGTAAAGGCACCCGCACCATCATGGTATCGAGAACCAGGCATAGGCCTTCGAGTTTTAAGAAAAAACACATACTCAGGTCATTTGTGTTACAAGAACGTCAAAGCTTTACTAAAGTTCTCAGAATATATAACTCAAGTCCACTGAGTGGAAAATTCCAGGAAACACAGTGGAAAAACAGGTTTATGCCCTCAAGTTAAAAACTAGAATTGATTCAACTCTGTTACCACCCAGGTGCCACTGCCCAGGCCAAACAGAAAGGTCCGGATGTTTCTTTGTTAGGAACAAAAGGCTTTCACATGCTAATGCAAGGCTCAGCAGGGGACAACCATTTGAGGGGGCCTGAGAGGGTCCAACAAATGACACGGTCATGGGTGCTGAAATCTGTCCCGTCTAGTCAGTCACACTGGGCGAGAATTTTGACAGAGGAAGAAGTAGAGATGCTAGTGGCCTTCACCAAATAAAATTTGCTCTCTTTGCAAAAAAGAAAAAGAAAGAAAGAAATTAACAGATGATATAGAAGCATATAAAAAGCTAGTATTCTGTTTTTCTAGCTATTTGAAGAATTGAAGATAACAATGCCCAGAAAGAGATTAGAAATAAATTGTTTTGTGAGTTTTACTCACATAAGTTCAAAAGTTTGTAAAGAATGATTTTAGTGTTAGTTTTAGTGGTTTGTTATTTTTCTATTCTTACATGGGAGCAGTTACTAAAGACTGTTGTCTGCTGTACAGAAAACCAGAAGAGCTGTGACCAGCTACCCCTATACGGTATACCCCTATACCCCTATTCGCTTTGTGTTTGGGTTTGCGCTAAAGAAACAGGGGCTGGGACTATTGATCTGGGACTCATGGACTTTATGGAAATCTAAGAATTTTTGACAATTGTTAACAAGGGTCAGTCTTGCTGACAAAGCTTTAGTAATTACAAGACTGGGGTTAGGCTCTCTAAGAAGGAGAAGGCAACAACATAAGAGGAGAGAAAGAAAAAGAATGAGAAGAGGGAAGGAATTAAGTTGAAGAACCAAGCTATTAAGCTGAAGTTGAAGAATACAGAATACTGAGAATCGTCAGGGAACAGACAGAGTACTGAAGTAGCTAGCAGCTTGCATCTACTGCTGACTCCGAGTCACTATGGAATCAGCACTGTTCCCATTCCCACCCTTCTCGGGACCCTCCTCATGTCCAGGCGGGACCTCGGCAAATGTAATGTTGTGATTTAAATTAATATATTACTTAAAATTATACTAAATGCTATACATTTGAATTTATATATAATTTTTAGTTTACTTGAAGTATTATTTCTTCTTCCTGCTGTAATTTAACTTTGTATTTCTTCTAAAATGTTGCCAATAAAATTATAGAAAAACTTATGTGGAGCTGAGAAAAAAAAAACTGTAAATGACTTGTAAATTGAAATTCTGCCAGGCATGGTAGCACATGCCTTTAATTCCAGTATCTGGGAGGCAGAGGTAGGTGGATCTTTGTGAGTTTGAGGCCAGCCTGGTCTAGGTAGTGAGGATAGCCAGGACTAAGTAGAGAGACCTGTCTCAAAGAGTAAATTCTTAGTTTAGAATTCTTGGTTTATGAATCAAGGACTCTTTGGACAATCTCAAATCTAAACTATCATCATGAACAGGTCTACTTTGACAACTGTTTTTAATATTTTCAAGGGAGTTTCTTTGTAAGTGAACCATTCAAATTGATAATAGCTGGTCTCGAGATTGTGTAATTTCAGGATTATGAAACTTCTGGGGCCAGCATGGTCTATATATCGAGTTCTAGGATAGCCAGAGCTGCATAGAAATGCCTTACCTTAGATAACAATGGCAGCTATAGATACTATACTATATATACTATAGAACTTGTAGTTAAAGACTAAGAAATCCTAGCTATGTCTCAAACAAAACTTTTCTGGATTTTGAAGAATTTACATGACTATCCCTTTGTAAAACCCTTGCTCTAGTCTCAGGATGGCGCACCCCAGGTAACACGAGAGACCAGTCTTGATGTAAAAACAAGAGGTCGTTTAATAATAACGAAGCTCCGGGCCAACACGTGTCTTACGCAGGAGACAGAGGAGTTGACCACGAAACTCAAAAGTTAGAGGGTTATATAGAGAAAGCTAGGGGGTTTTGACGCGGTTACATACAACTGGCTCATTCAAACATAGCAGTGAGAACAAAGCAGAAAGGGTACGTGCTAGAAGTTAGGGGCTTATCAGGGGCCGGAGGACACCTAGTTGAGATATGGCCCTGAGTGTGCTAGGGGGAGGTGGACACCTAGTTGAGATATGGCCCTGAGTAAGCTAGGGGGAGATGTCTTCCTGCCAGATGTCCCATGAATCAGTCCCATTAACTCAGGCTGGTTCCTGCATTCCTTTTCCTTATCTTTATGGCTTGCCAGTCCTGGCTGCAAGGCTTAGCCCTGGGTCTGTGACCTTTTGGGGTTTATTCTTTTATGGCCTACTAGTGCTGCCTGGGCAGTGCTTCTTGCATTCCTCTATCTTTATGGCCTGCTAGTTTTGGCTGCAGGGGCTTACTCTTTTAGTTTTGTATCTCAAAACCTAGAATTCGTATAATTCTCCTTTCACCTTCTCCTAGAGTAGAATGCTCTCATCCCTGCACTGAATGAGGTATAAGAGAGCATAGCATGGCTTACCTATGTAGTTTTTTAGTTAGATGCAGCTGGTTGAAGTCCTAGACTCTGAAGGCAGTGTCTGGGATCTGCATGGTGCTGTCAGGTACTTTATAAAGCTGAAACTGTTTTCTGAAGCCATAGCAGCAGCTCCTCCTCCTCCACCACCACCACCTCCTCCTCCTCCTCCTCCTTTTCCTCTTCCTCCTCTTCTTCCTCCTTCTCCTCTTCCTTTTCTTCCTCTTCTTCTTCGATTTATTTTATTCATTTCATGTATGTGAGTACACTGTACCTGTCTTCAGACACACCAGAAGAGGGCATCAGATCCCCATTACATATGGTTGTGAGCCACATGCGGTTTCTGGGAATTGAACTCAGGACCTCTTGAAGAGCAGTCAATGCTCTTAACTGCTGAGCCATCTCTCCAGCCCAGCATTTTCTTTTATTCTTATTTTCCCAGAAGTGAATAATAGAGTTTCTAGTCCACGAGGAGTGCAAAGCCAATTGGTCTACCAAATGAATTCCTGGCCATCCACAGCTACACACCACTGCCATGTTTAAAAATAGAGGCACTGCTTGCCTATTAGACTTGACTGATGAGATCCCCAGAGCATCACTTGCTAGCACCATGCCGGTCCTAGATCCAGTCCTATAGCTCCTATGCTAAATTCTCTGGTAAGCATAGTTCTCATCCTCGCCTTAGAAGCTTCTTTTTGGAACAGTCGAAGCTATTACAAAAATCTACAACTGTTCAAAATGAAGAGAACAACGGACACCAGGGCGTACCTGAACCCAGTTAATGCATCTATGTTGGGGACAGCATACCATGAGAGGGACTGCCAGCAGTAGGCCAGCATGGAGACATCTCAGAAGTCCACAGCAGTTCCTTGTAAAAAAGGATGGCATCTGGGGCCCTGAGAAGTAGGAGACACATCTCTCCAGGGGACTCACCATCTGAAATAAGGGACTGTCTGTAGTAGGCCAGAATGAGGACCTCTCAGTAGCCCTTTGTAAAAAACCAGTTGTTCCCATTTCTCCTAACCTTAGCCCTGGACAACGGCTATATAGATTTCATTTGTGCATGACTATTTTTCAGTAGGCCTTGGTGTGCATAATTATTTTATTATAACTGACTTTTCTATTCCTTCCTCCTTCTGCTCTGGTGAGTTCTGTGAAACTGGATGTTCCTCGATGTAATGATTCTTAAACAATTAAAATAGGGGCACAGCACAGCACAGTCCTAATGGCCCAGGTGCATGTTGTGTGTTCTCATCTTGGAAACAATGTAATAACTGTACCATGGTAGTTGCAAAGTTTGAAGAAATTATTAGAAAATAAATTAGAGCCAACATTGTGACCCCAAGAAATGAAAAAAAAATTGAAGTTATAAAATAAGTTTTGTACCATATTTGAGAGTGGTTCCTGGATAAGCAAGTATGGAATATGTAAAATCTTATAGTAGTAAAACTAAGTCAAAACACTGGGACTCTGAGGAGAGTCATTGTGTGCAATGTACAGAAGCAGAAAGCTAGCGGAACTACTGAGTTAAGAGGTAACTTGACTCTTTCTGGCCACTGCCTGACAGCTTCGCCCATGTCATTTATCATTAGAGCTTCACAGGAAAATGCAAGTAGCTGACCTTGGAGCTCTGAGCTCTGAAGTATAAGTCAAAAGTTAAAGTTTAAATAATGATAAGTTTGCAATTATTACCATTTTGGCCACAGGTCCGGGAATAGGAGAAGCTTGAAACTTTGGGGAACAATTGTAATTCTTGATTCTTTGTGGGATGCAGTTTTGTTTTTTTAATTTGATTTGGCAGTGATTATATAATGTCTTTTTAAAAATCTGCTTTTGGGGTATCAATAAAAGACTAGGGCAAGAAAAAGGCGAGAGAGCACGAGAAGAGCATGTAAAGAGTGAGTGAAGAGAGAATGTGAGGTGTGTGGAGAAGTATGTGTCTGAGAGTGAAAGGAGAGAGAATGTGAGGTGTGTGTGCAGAGTGTGTGTGTGAGTGAAAGGAGAGTGCGTGTGGTGTGTGTGAGCTATGTGTGAGGTGTGTATAAAGAGTGTGTGTGAGAGAGAATGGGGAATGAATACAGGTGTGTAGGAGTGTGGGAGTTCGAGAAAAGAAGAGCACACAGTAGACTGCACAAGAGAATACAGCGTGTGTGCAGCCTCAGGCTGTGAGCGAGTGAGCGAGAGAGAAAGAGAGCAAAGAGTGAGGAGAAGAGAGACTTTAAGCCTTGAAAAATTGCCTGCCAGTTTGTACCCAAAAAGTAGTCTGTGTATATTTATTACGTGCCTCCCAGATATCCCTGCTTCCGATTGAGAACTCTGATCTTGTGTTGAGGCTGGGCCCTGACACATCTACAACTCAACTGCCGCAGTGCAGGCTCAGGGAGGATGGGGCGGGGGGGGGGGGGGGAAGATTGCAAGAGTCAGAGGAACAGGACTTCTGCTGCAATGTAGTGTCTTCTAGACATGGCACGGAAGCTGCACCCATGAAATCTCAACAACATGGTCGTCTAAACAAGACCTGCATAATGACACCACCAATCAACATGCCAACCTGAATGGGGGCAGTCTCACGGGGCCTTACCCCTTAGACAAAATGCTACAGGCAATCAGTGGTTGCTGAGGAAGGGAAAATCAGTCTTCTGCAGGTTATCCACTTCCAAGTGGTCAGCCCTAGACACGCACACACACACACACACACACACACACACACACACACACACACACACGAGCAAAGCATAAGCTGACTAAGTGGACTTAGTTGTGTGTATATGCATATGTATGTGCATATATACATATATATATATACATATATATATTATTAAAGAAGAAGAGGCCATGAATTTGAGAGGAAATGGAGGATGGGAGGAGTTATAGGAGAAAGAGGGGTAAGAATGATATAAATATCATTAAGAATAAATGGAGTTAGGGTGTGTGGAGATCCAGATTCTAGCAGTCTTTAATCGAGCTGGATACATTCAGAAGTTCATGCATAATGTTCTCCCAAAGGACGGGAGTTCAGGACCTAGCGCCCACATCAGTCAGCTTACGTCATTTGCACCTCCAGCTCGGTTTCCTTCAGGCCCTTGCGCTCATGCGAACATATCCCCCTACACATGTACATAGCTGAACTTATTAAACTAAGAGAATCATACATTAAGGGTTTTTATATTAACGCAAACTAATGCCACCCTTACCCATATTGTTTTGGAAACATGGAAGTTTTATGTGAAAAATCTTACATGTAAGGACAGGCTTCTTATGCTTAGCAGTATTGCTCTACCATGTTATAATCGATGTCCTGTGTCCACGACTTGTCCGAGAGTCCTATGTGTACCTTCACTCATCATTAACGTCTCACGTAGATTTTTTTTTAAAATATAATAGACTGGTTGATGGGGCACAGAAAAGAACTTTTTTCAGTTCTAGGAATGAAATGTACACAATTTCCTATTCTGTAACAAAACCTTTTCTGGGGAGATGCAACATACACGTCTACTCAACCCCAGTAGGGAACTCATGACAGACCCAAGTCCGATTTGGTGAGCCAGTGGGTTTTATTAGGGTAATTTATGGGGTATGGTTTAGGGGGTATTGGCAGGAGCAGAAATGACTCAAAGACAGTTGCATCACCAATGCCCACCTTAGCATGGGTGACAGCTCACACAGCTGGGAAGAAGGAGACACAGCACAGCCTAACAGTTTGGAGAGTGTTCCTTTCAGGTGGTTGCTTGGTCTAATCCTCTTTCAGGCAGATCGGCAGGTTTCTGCCTCTTCCAGGCCCGTCTGGTCTCAGTCTTTTTCACAGCTTGGATTCTCCCAGCGTCTTATCGTCTTATCGGCCCCTCCGTTCTTATTGCTCCCTTTGGCAGGGAGGGGCCTAGGGGACTTTTGTCAGTTTCAGAAACTGAAGCTATTTTGAGTTTTCTTTTTTGCTTTCGTTTCGTTTCGTTTGTTTTACCTTATTAAGGAGCTTCCCTGCAGGACGGAATGTTCCGATCTCAGAGGAAAGTAACACAACACTTCCTTGCCAGGCAAGTCCCCCTAAGACAGAGCTTTAGCTTGCGACTTTTCCGAAGTGATTTTTTAGCATCTTGACCCAGTTCCTCACTGCATTGCTATGAGTGGCCTGCGGCTGTCATTTTCCACAGAACAATATGTACTTGAACTTTATTTTTTTGAGCAAAGGACTCTATCTCAGGCTGGCCTTGCACTCTCTATGTAGCCAACAATGACCTTGACTTTTAATCCTCTTTCATTTTTAATCCTAAGCACATGGCATCCTAGATGTGATTTCTACTATAGCCATGGTCGTCCTTAGACCTTCATTAATCACAGGTCATCGGACTTGGCTCGGAACAAAATCTTGTTTCCTGTCATTTTTTTCAGCTCTAAAAATCAGCAGCCAGAAACGTAGCAGAACAGTTTCCAAAGTACACATTACCTGGCAAAGACAGTCACGCCTCTTCTTCGTTCAACAAATACCTTCAATTTTACTTACAAAAAGAAAAAAAAATTATTTCCATGCTGAAATGAGACAGCCCCTGGCTTGGAATTGAAAGATCCCACGCAGAGAGACCCTTACTCAAGTCTTGGGAAATCGCGGACCCCAGACACAGAGAGACCATTTTGGATATAATAAGCAAAGGCGAGGTTTATTACGGAGACCTATTACAGAGATCTCCGGGCCGACACATATCCCACGCAGGAGACAGAGGTGTCGACCCCGAGAGGCTGGGAAAAAGAGTATTTAAAGGCAGAGGCTGTGAGCACCAGGGGATGGGGGATGTCAAAGGGGAATGCACCACAAGTTACAGGATTGTTTTATGGCTCCAGGAGATAAGGGGACGCCAGAAGGTTTTATGGCCCCCTGGTTCCTGGAACAGAGCTACTAAATCAGGAGAAGGGTAGGGTCTTCAGGTCCTCATTATTTTTAAACGTTTGTCAAAACTGATGGAGCATTTGTATTTGAAACACCTCTGGTTAGGCTTGGGCTGTCCGGTTTCTTGGAATGCTCTCTGTAGGACACAATGGCTGAAAAGCACAAGTAGGGGCTTATCAGGGTCTGGAGGATGGCCCTGAGTGAGCTGGGGGGGGATGTCTTCCTGCCAGACGTCCCATGAATCAGTCCCATTAACTCAGGCTGGTTCCTGCATTCCTTTTTTTTATGGCTTGTCAGTCCTGCCTGAACAGTGTTTCCTGTGCTCCTTTATCTTTATGGCCTGCTAGTCTTGGCTGCAGGGCTTAGCCCTGGGTCTGTGGCCTTTTGGGGTTTATTTTTTAATTTTTATATTTATAAACCTAGAATTCGTATAATTTTCTTTTCATTCCCGTCTTCTCCTATTAAATAATTCTAATCTTAGAATTTTGATATCAAGTCTTATTTGGTCTCACCAGTTGTCCTAACTGACTGGTACTGTTGTCTCACAACCATCAACCGCATAGCACCCACTCAATTTTTAACAAAAGCAATTAACCTGTTTGTCACGCAGGAGCCAAAAACTAAAACCAAGAAAATTATTAATAATGGCCCAGCTGTAGCAGAGAGTAGGGTAGTCATCTAGGGAGATCTACTAAACTAGCTCTCGAACCATCTCTGATGTGTTTTTCTGTCTGTCTTTTGTCTAACCTTTCTCTAAGTTTATTTATGGAGTCTTTAATTACTCCTGAATGGTCTGTATAGAAGCAACATTCTTTCAGTGTAGCACACAGACTCCTTCTTTAAGGAATATCAGGTCTAATCTTTTCTTATTTTGAAGGACTACCTCTGAGAGGGAGGTTAGGTATTCTTGGAGGTCAGCTAAAAAGTCTTTAGCATCAGGATTTTATCTGGACACTATCTAAACCTATATACCAAGGTCATGACTGTCTTTCAGAACTTCTAAACTTATATAGGTTGTGATCCCTGAGGCACAGTCCCAAGAAGTGTTAGGAGTATTAACATATGTAATGTTACATCATTTGTAATAGAAATCAAGCCTATCCCACACCTATCTTGATAGAACCCAGGACAAACATGACTGAATTTCCCTCTAGGTCCCAGCTCTCAGCCCTAACAGCTAGTACACGGCTGGTGAGGGCTGAGAATTGACGGCTGTCAGGGTGGTCAGCAGCACCAGGTACGGTCCTTTCCAGCGAGGCTCGAGTGTCTGGGCTCAGTGTAGCTGCTTCCGACCTGGAACTGATGGGATGTCTCAGGGGTCTCCGGGGCATAGGCTGCTGTCAGCTGTGAGCAGATTTCTTTCTGTATCACCTGTAGGTCTTTTAGCCTGGCACACAAATCATTATTACTATGGCACTATGACATGTTGGTTCAGTAACATCATCTAATACAGTCAGGGGAGCTTAGGCCCCATATAAGATCTCAAAGGGGGTAAAGCTGAGTCTGGAAGGGGTATTTCTTGCTCTGAAGAGAGCAAGAGGGAAGGAGTGTCACCCAGTCTGTGCCAGTCTCCATGGTCAATTTGGTCAGGGTCTCTTTTAGAGTTCTATTTATTTACTCTACGTGTCCTGAGCTTTGAGGTCTGTAAATACAATGTGATTTCTAATCGACCTCTAAATACTTGGCCACACCCTGGCTTACCTTGGCGGCGAAAGTAGGGCCGTTGTCTGACCAGATTACCTTGGGCATTCCAGACCTGGGGAAGATTTCTTCCAGTATCTTCTTGATGATTGTAGAGGCCGTCTCTCGTTTGGTGAGGAAAGCTTCTATCTATTCCTGAAAAAGTATCTACAAGCACTAGGAGATACTTGTGATTATATTTTTTCTGGTTTTATCTCAGTGAAGTTCACTTTGACTTTTTATTAAACTCTCTAGGTCTCTTTGTCTTGTTTGTTTGTTAAGCATTCACTTACTGACATATCTTATACTTTTTACTGTCTCTCTTGGCTAAAATCTTAAAGTCTATTACATATATTTTAACTATTTGGACAAACTTCTTATCTCCTAAATGAGTCCATTTCTTAATTTGGCAAAGTGAGTCTTTTGTTTGTTCTTTGGGGGGGGGGGGTACAGCTTTCTCCCCAAGTGTGTCATTGTCTTTTTATCTTTTAAACAACTTGGGCCTTTTCTTCTGTTGTACATTCTAAGTGAGGCCATCCCTTAGTCTAATCCCAGTTCCCAGTGGCTGTCTCTTGTAGGCCTGTAACCAGGATAGGCTCCTGTATAGCCATTTCTCGAGCCACTTTATCTGTTTTGTTACTGTCCCATGTCACTGAATCTCTTTCCTCCTGATATCCTGAGCAATGAATAGTACTCACAGTTGTTGGCTTCATCAGGGCATCTAAGAGATGGCAAAGGCATCTGTGGCGCTGATGTGCTGGGGGGTTGGGGTTCAGCCATTCTAGTTGACATTGTGTTGTCTACCATGGCAGCACCCACTTGTCTCTGACCTTTATTCGTGAAGAGAACTGTTCCCGTCTGTGGACAAGCTCCTCGGCTTTCAGCAGGGGTCAATCAGCCAGTCACAGAGGTCTTTCCTCCACCCATGGGCTTCTGTCAGTGTTTGACACTCGTGCTGTGGTGGCTCCAGGTCCGGATTGGGCAGCAAGGTGACCAGATTGTCCCCAACTGGTGGAGAATCTAGTCCATGGCAGCTGACTAGTGGTCCCATCTTTTGGGACACTCTATCAGCCACTCTATCACAGTTTAAGTCCTGGATTGGGTGATAATTGTCAGTGCCCGGCTGGCAGGAACGGTGTGTTCCAAGCAGAAAAGCACTAACTCATTCATCTCCCAGCATCAGTTACTGGTGTACTGAGACAGGTCTTAAGCTCCACATATACAGTCTATAGATATGTATACACATGGCCTCATCCAGCCATTTCAGCCCACGCAAGCCAATTTGGAGAGCAATTTTCTCATGAGCAAGGGATAGGGGCAGTCAGGGATGACCATGAATTAGTGGGTGGGTTACCCGGCCCACGCCAAGGTCCACTGTTCTTCGGGCAGTCCATAAGTATTGTTTGTTGTCAGTAGGCCCCTGTACCAAAGGTCTTTGGATACTGGCCCACTGGAGCATAGGAGCACAGAGCATTGGGTCCCTGTCCAGCACTCTAGGACCAAGAAGCTCTCCAGTGGCCCCTCTTGTTCTTTCTTGGGCAGTCCCTGACCCAGTGTCCTTTTTCTTTGTATTAGGCACACTGATCTTTAGCCAGGAATTCTCTTCTGTTGCCAGGTACTATCTTCCTAGGTTCCCTAACTACTGTGGCCAGTATATGTTCCTCTCTCGTCTTTTATCTCTCTTTAGCTCTCTAACTTCCTCTTCTTTTTGTCTCTTTTCTTCTCTAGCTTTCTGTTCTTTTTACCTCTTTCTTTTTTAACCTTATTTTCTCTGTAACTTATATTAACTCTCAGCAACTTAACTTAACCCTTTAAATTTCTGTAACATTTTCTTTATCCTTTTTTTATCTTAGCCAGATTGGTGGGGCATTTTTTAGCCCCTCAGAGACCCACCCTTGGAGCCTGGCAGCAGACCTGGAGCACTCCCTACCTTTAGGCGTCTGAAGAGAGCAGGCAGAAGTGAGGGCCTTCCATCCATCTCTGGAACACTTTTTCTGGCCTCTAGTAGGATTCTGTCTTTCCTCGGTGGTAAAGAAGACCTGTAACAGTTACTAACAAGCATCTCAAATGGGATGGTGAGAAAACAAGGGAATCTTGAGAATAGAGGTCCACTGAAGAGGGCAAATAGCATTTAGTCACACAGCTAAGCCAGGAGGCTTTCTTGGACAAAAAGACCTTGTGTCTGTGAAACAGAGAAGTGAGCAGAGGGGCAGTCTATCTGTTACAGGTTGTCTCTCTGGACTTAGATTTTCCCTTAAGGAGTACCTTCCTTTAGTGTCAGCTCAGTGGCTTTATCGCTCAAGAGACCCATCCTCTAAATGGCACTGGGCTTCCAGTAACAACTAATAACAAAAGGATGGAGAGACGTTAGAACCTGGGTGTTAGATTCTAAGCACTGACAAAAGAATTGTAACCAGTTCACTTGGGGCTTTCAGGACCTCAGTAGCAGCCCTTTACCAAACTTTCTCAGTGGGCTAAAGGCCCATGGAAAAGAAAACATTAATCCTGACCTTGGCCACAGCCAAAGCCTGAATTTTAAATCTTGACTGGCAAAACAAAACAAAGTTCTTTACAGTTTGTTGTAGATTCTTTGAAACTATTTTAGGGGCTTCTCTGCCCCCCAACCTGGGACATTTCGACCATAGGGGCAGGAACTGGCTGCTGTGGGGATAGGATCAAAGGCATTCTCCATGCTAATGATGACCAGTGAGAAAAGTAATTTAATGCTGGAGACTGACTCCTCTCTTGGAATAGGGCCAGCAGATAAGGCAGGCTCCTTAAAGAACTTCTCCTAATGAGCACTCTCTTTCTGTGAGCAAGAGTTGAAGGTCTGGCCACTAAAAGCAGAAATTCTTTTCTTGTTTTTGTTTTCTTTAGAGTCTTCCCCCACCTCACTCTCAGCCTTTTTAGATCATTCTTCCTGTAGCATTTCTAACACAGCCTGTCCCTTTTTTATATCCTGTTGACAGCATTTCTGATCTTTTAGGCAGCTACGCACTAAGTGTCATACCGGCTGAAACTCCGCCTTTAAGATTCCTTGCTCCCAAGCAAAATTTAAATCCTTTTTCAGCTTATCTCAGCTGTCCACCGTGAGATTCCCAGAGATCGCAAACCAAGGTGTAGCAATTCACTAAGAAATCTCTTTGTAGTGTTTCTTTTTATCCTAAACCTTTTTCTTTTAAACAGCTCCTGAAGAGCCAGAAAAATTGGGTGAGACTTGAGAAGTCCCCATGCTCGCTGTAGCAGCTCCGCAGCTAATTTCGCTCCCCCCTACTGTGTGTTGCGAGCACAAGCACAGATAAAACACTATGTTTTAAAAACTTAACGTTGGCTATCAACCAACACACCGCCACTAGAGCGGGGTCCATAAAATTAAGTTTTTTACTCACTATACTTGTTTCATACCGGAGGCCTAATCTGGGGAACTTTTTTATTTATGAGCGGTTTCTTCCTCAAGGCTTTTGTTAATGTCTGTTTACACAACTGTTAACAGCAGCTAGGTTGGTCAAAGGGAGTAAAGGGAGGGGTCTCTCTCCTTGGGGAGGAGGCTCAAGAGAGAAAGACAAAACTCCCTGGCAGAAAACAATTTCTCTCAAGCAAATTATTTTTAACTTTTAACTTAAGCACCAAGAGGACCAAGTAAAACTCTTTGACGAACAAAGCAAACAGTTTCATGATTTCAAACACAGTCGTCAGTCCAAGATTCAAACACAGTCGTCAGTCCAAAATTCAAACACAGTCGTCAGTCCAAAATTCAAACACAGTCGTCAGTCCAAAATTCAAACACAGTCGTCAGTCCAAAATTCAAAAACGAAACAAAAGCCAAAAAGACACTCGACAATACCACAGAAAACAAGCCAGACAAACAATATCAAGACAAAGCATCTTATAACCAACTTTCACAGATGCCTGGTACCTTCAGTACGTGGCCCAAACTGCAGCTTAACCTTAGCTGCTTTTGGGATGAGATGGACCATCTGATTCCACCTCCCAACAGGATTCCAGAGTGTCCTCTTGTCCTAACGACTAAGCACACTTGTCCGTGCCTATATTTAAATAGGCAGCCGAACTCGACCTCTGACGGAGTGGGATTCCTCGTCCACTCCCGCCTAGGTAAAAGGAGCATTCCATCTCCTTTGTTCCAGAAAACCAGAGTCAGGTCCTCCTGACTGTCCATAGCCGGGCTCTCCCGACTGTTCTCCGCCCGTGGAACGTCTTCCAGGGGCTGCAGCCTTGCGGGCCCGGGGCGTCCCCCCTTCCGCAGCCAGGGGGTCCTCACGGACCACAAAGGCAGCTGCACTGAGTGGGGATACACATCCACTCTCCTACAGGGCAGGAATACACATCCACCCTCTTACCACAGGGCAGGAATACACATCCACCCTCTCAGCACAAGGCAGGAATACCCATCTGCCCTCTTACCACAGGGCAGGAATACCCATCTGCCCTCTTAACACTGACCAGTACTAAGACACACATATATACACACACGGCGGAACCAAAACAGAGACAGACACAGACTGACAATTGCGGCGCCGCTCACACAGAAACACTCAGACAAACATCCAACTCACCTCCAAGGGGTCTTCGGAGTCTGGGGTAGTCGCGCAGATCCCGGACGAGCCCCCATAAATATGAAAGATCCCACGCAGAGAGACCCTTACTCAAGTCTTGGGAAATCGCGGACCCCAGACACAGAGAGACCATTTTGGATATAATAAGCAAAGGCGAGGTTTATTACGGAGACCTATTACAGAGATCTCCGGGCCGACACATATCCCACGCAGGAGACAGAGGTGTCGACCCCGAGAGGCTGGGAAAAAGAGTATTTAAAGGCAGAGGCTGTGAGCACCAGGGGATGGGGGATGTCAAAGGGGAATGCACCACAAGTTACAGGATTGTTTTATGGCTCCAGGAGATAAGGGGACGCCAGAAGGTTTTATGGCCCCCTGGTTCCTGGAACAGAGCTACTAAATCAGGAGAAGGGTAGGGTCTTCAGGTCCTCATTATTTTTAAACGTTTGTCAAAACTGATGGAGCATTTGTATTTGAAACACCTCTGGTTAGGCTTGGGCTGTCCGGTTTCTTGGAATGCTCTCTGTAGGACACAATGGCTGAAAAGCACAAGTAGGGGCTTATCAGGGTCTGGAGGATGGCCCTGAGTGAGCTGGGGGGGGATGTCTTCCTGCCAGACGTCCCATGAATCAGTCCCATTAACTCAGGCTGGTTCCTGCATTCCTTTTTTTTATGGCTTTTCAGTCCTGCCTGAACAGTGTTTCCTGTGCTCCTTTATCTTTATGGCCTGCTAGTCTTGGCTGCAGGGCTTAGCCCTGGGTCTGTGGCCTTTTGGGGTTTATTTTTTAATTTTTATATTTATAAACCTAGAATTCGTATAATTTTCTTTTCAGGAATGTGTCTCACGGAAAGTAGAGGGAAAAGCAGAAGGTTTACCCAGACTACAGGAAATGAACAGGAGACGAGGAAGGCTGTTGCCGTTTCCTCTCCAACCCGAATCGGCCCGTACAAAGAAAACACAACTCAATTAATGTGAAAATAATCCAGCGTCTAGATTTGGCAGATCCACCCTACACTGTCCTATTCCTAGCTCCCAAATCTCTCATCCCTTGCACCTTTTATTTGTCAAGTCTCCAGCTTCTTCTTCTGCCACGACGACTCTCTCCTCGCTTCTTCTCTTTCTCCTCCCCTGATTCCTCTAACTTTTCTCAGTTCCCCATCGTCTGCTCAACAGTCCCTTTTCCACCTATCTTCCTTACTCCTCTCCCAACTCTCTCTCCACTCAACTCTTTAATTCCCTCCCCCTTCCTCAGGTTCTACTGGCTCAACTGTCACCAACTGTCTTCTCTCACCCTATTCTCTGATTCTAATCCCCCTCTCACTCCCGACTTTTCCCTCTGTCCAAATCTCACGCTCTTGCCTTTATTTAACAAATTCAGAGAAAATTTCAAGGCAAACCACAACAGAAGGCTGCTTCGGGTTTAACAGGCGAAGGAAGTAATAGCAGTTGTTGGGAAAGGAGCTAGTGCATAATTACTCTCTAGGACCTGGCTTTATCCAGAGACAAGGCCCTGAGGCTGTGATCCAGCCTTGAGCAGGGAGAGCATTGGAAAGAATGATCAAAAGCAGTGTAACAGGGACTAAGCTGCTAACTCTTTACAAGCGGGAGAGAAGCTTCATTACAAGGAAACGTTTAAACTGAGAGTAGGAGATTCAGAGACAGAGATGTCTACCACAAAAGCGCGGGGTGGGGGGTGAGGGCAGAGGGGCTATGTCGGCATGAATGAAAATAGCCTCCACAGACTCATAGGGGTGGCATTGTTGTAGACGTGACCTTCTTGAGGAAGCCTGTCACTCACTGGGGTATTTGAGGTTTCAGAAGCTCAAGCCAGGCCTAGTGGTTTACTCTTTGAAAGGAAAAGTATCAGCTTAAAGAGATTTGTTTGCAGAGGGTTGGGAATGAGAGACAAAGATGGGAGATAGAGGATGAGGGAGAGGGAGGAGGAGTATTTGTCCCTAAGAACAAAGGACTGCCTCTGAATAGAGAGGAGACAGACTCACATAGCCCAATGGCAGTTTATAACTTCCTGTGGTTATTTTGTTCCCCGGTCTATGTAGGATTGAAGTATCCACACTTTGGTCTTCCTTCTTCTTAAGCTCCATATGGTTTATGGATTGTATTGTGGGTATTCTGAGCTTTTGGGCTAAAATCCACTTATCAGTGAGTAGACTCCAAAGATTCAAATAACCCTATTTTAAAAAATGGAGAACAGATCTAAACAGAGAATTCTCAACTGAGGAATCTTGAATGGCTGAAAAACACTTAAAGAAATGTTCAACATCCTTAGTCATCAAGGAAATGCAAATCAAAACAACCCTGAGATTCCACCTCACATCAGTCAGAATGGCTAAGATTAAAAACTCAGGTAACAGCAGATACTTGTGAGGATGTGGAGAAAGAGGAACACTCCTCCATTGTTGGTGGGATTGCCGACTGGTACAACCACTCTGGAAATCATTCTGGAGGTTCCTCAGAAAATTGGACATTGAACTACCTGAAGACCCAGCTATACGACTCCTGGGCATACACCCAAAAAAGATGCTCCAACATATAACAAGGACACATGCTTCACTATGTTCATAGCAGCCTTATTTATAATAGTCAGAAGCTGGAAACAACCCAAATGTCCTTCAACAGAAGAATGAGTACAGAAAATGTGGTACATCTACACAATGGAATATTACTCAGCTAAACAATGACTACATGAAATTCATAGGCAAATGGATGAAACTAGAAAATATCCTGAGTGAGGTAACCCAGTCACAAAAGAACACACATGTTATATACTCACTGATAATCTAATGATTTTTAGCAAGGCAGAGGAACTAGGACAAAAGGTCAAGGCCTGCCAGAGTCAGGCTGGCCAGAGTCCCTTCACTCTCTTTCTGTTGCCTTTGCATCCAGATGTAGAACTCTCAGCTGCCTCTTCAGCACCATGTCTGCTTGCATGATGCCATGCTTCCCGCCATGACAATCGTAGAATAAACTTCTGAACTGTAAGCCAGCCCCAGTTAAATACTTCCTTTATAAAAGTTGCCATGGCCATGGTGTCTCTTCATGGCAAAAGGAACTCTAGCTAAGACAGAAGTTTCAGAAAGAAATCTGTGGTAAAAATGCTAACACTTGGCTTTTATAAGTTGGGGGAAGGGATGAATAATACGTGATTTAGTTTAACACAGCGTATGTGACAAAGAACATTGAGGAGCCAGGCACCATAGATTAAAAGCTGTGAATCATAGCTCTCTAGCATACGTCTGAAGGGAATGGTGATGGTTGTGATAATTTATGCTTTCATGCAGGATCTAAAAGTTAGACATTTTGCTCTTAGTCATCGTTAATTTTGAAGACTTGATACAAGAATAAACACAACTTAAAGATTTTAATAAAATTTTGTGACTTGTGTCTTAATGTTTTGTCTCAATGAAGAGATACTATGATCATAGCAACTCTTACTAAAAAAAAACAAAACAAAAAAAAAAAAACCCAACATTTAATTTGGACTGGCTTAGAATTTCAGAGCTTTAGTTGCTTATCACTGTGGCGGGAAGCATGGCGGCACACAGGCATGGTGATGGAGGGGTCGCTGAGAGTTCTTTGATCCAGACTCACAGGCAGCAGGAAGAGAGACCCTGGGCCTAGATTCGGCCTTGAAAATGTCAAAGCTGAACGAATCCTTAGGATACATTATTTCCTTCAACAAAGCCACACCCCCTAATCCTCCCCAAGTAGTGCCACTTCCTGATGACTAAGCATTCACACATGTGTGAATGGGGTCATTCTTATTAAAACCACCACACCCTGGAAGCACTTTTTTGTATTGTTTGTTTTGGGGGCTGACAAGACTTTTCATTTACTGGTTCAAAGGAAGAGGCAAGGATGGACCTAAGTCAAGGTGACCCATTCTTGTCAGTGTGGAAACAAGCATGTGCAGGAGGCTGTCTGCCAGGAATGGCTTTCCTTCCCAAGCCAGAGCAGAGCCTCTCTGGCGGCATCCCACATCTTAGGGAGTGAAAGGTAGAAGTTCTAAGGTTGCCCCCCATAGACAAAGGTTTAGAGTAGAAGAAAGAAAGTGGTCAGGCCCTGAAACTGCATGTTCCAGGAACTAGCTGACCATAGAATGAATAATTACATCAGCTGGTTCAACAACTCTCTCCCAGGAACTAGCTAACCATAAAGTTAGATTAAATTCTTGAGAACAATCAAGAAACAGGGAGTTTCCCCTTGTGATTTTTCACTGGTATTCTCAACATTTTTCCACTGACGCCATCCCTATCCCCCTTAGGTTGTCAGGGTCGAACTCCTCTACCCCTGCATGGGATACTAGTCTTGACCCCAGTGCACTGGTTCCTATCAATAAACCTATGTGATTACAGCAAGGACGGTCTTACGTGAGTTCTTGGAGGGTTGCGTCATCCGGAGACTTGAGTGAGGGTCTCCCCGCTTCGGGGGTCTTTCAGGAGCATCACCCTTCTTTGTCTCCTTTGGTCCCAGCTTTCAGTAATTTATCTGCTGTGCTGCCTAAGTGCCTAAGTATTCCCCGTGGAGTGAATACCCTTAATCTCTCTACTCCCAGCTTGCCATTCAAATTAGAGAAGTAAACTAATGCCATTTCTCTTTTGGTTTTTAATTTTTTTTTTTCTCTTTTGGTTTTTAACTATCCTCCAGCAGTCTTACTGCTTTAATTTCTCTGGGACAATGTGATTCAGACCTACTTTTTCTTAACGGGTCAGATTTTATTAATTCCACCAGGGACGAATATGACCACTACCACAGTTTTGAGCCAGATTTGAAGCAAGCTATAATGGATACTAGCCAGGATGGTGGACTTTGGCCAGGTCCATTCCAGAGTTACCCCAAAATGGCTACGAGCTACACCGGCCAGATGCTTATAAAGGCAAACCCACGAGGCTATGTACTGCCCACCTTCATCCAATCAGGAGCAAGCGTACATCCTGATGTACTTCCAGCTCGCACATGATCAAGCGCATCCAGTGCAGTTGGGTCAACCAGACTTGTTCAGGGAAGTGAAAATATAGGCTTGTCATCTTATATGAACAACAGCCTCAAACAGCTTAGGAAGTATTTGTCCTCGGGTAAGAGAATTGCAGGTTAGAAGCATTTTTGTTTTATGGGTCTCTTAGGAACAGTAATTAAAACTTAAAACATAACTTTGGCTCTCACAATTTCTGTAGGAAGAATAATCATTCCTAAAAAAAAAAAATTAGCCATATAGCAACATATACTCTAGCAGGCTGGTGCTATGTCGCCTCAACACATAGCCAGGATTAATTTAAGACACCTGGATTCTCTAAAAGCTTTTTCCTTCATGGGCTCTGCTAAGGTCTGGATCTAGAATGTTTCTTGAGGGCCAAGGTGTTAAAGACATTGTCTTAAGTGTTGCTCTGTTGGGGGGCAGTGGAAACCTTCAGAGATGGGGTATAGCATGTACCAAGTCCTAAGATTGTCCTCCAACATCCCCCAAACCAGTCATTGGGGGTGCATGCTTATAATCTCAGCACTTGAGAAGTGAAGATAAGACCATCAAAAAGTTCAAGGTCACCCTGAGCTACATGGTAAGTTCTAGAGCCTGGTATACAGCTCAAGTAATTTAAAAGGTGCGGGAGAGATGGCTCAGTTGTTAAGAACAGTGCTGTTCTTACACAGGACCTGAAGTTGGTTCCTGGCACCCATATTCGGGTTCACAACAGCCTATAACTTCAGGTCCAGGGGAACTGAAAACTTCTCCAAGGCTCCACAGGCACTTGCACTCATGAACGTATGTACACACACACACACACACACACACACACACACACACACGTACACACACACACACTCACACACACTCACACACACACTCACACACACATTCACACACACACATACACATACACACACACACACACACACACACACACACACACACACACACTTTAAAAATAAAAATCAACCTGAAAAGATCAAACAAGAAAGCCACAAATCAAACAACAGCAGTTGCATGGGTGTAAGCATCAGTAGGTGGTGGGGGGTAGAGAAGCTGAGAGGTCTCTCCCATGGGATTTGGATATTCTCACATCTTCAGGTGGTTATTAGAGCCTAGCTATGTGTCCAGTCTGGAGATATATTCTAAGAGTCTTATCAGAAGTTCATGAAGATGTCAGAGCAGATAACAAGTAGACAATAAATGGGGCTCTATGTTGTCCAGCATTCCCTCTACCTACAATCACGATGCTCTAGTCAGCCACAGCAAACCAGTCTACAGGACCTTTAGTCCTGATGAGGCTTCAACCTAGTTCACTTGCTGACCCTGCCTCCTTCTGTATTTTACTTTATTCCCATTTACTTCTGGATTAAAATATACAGCATTTAGGATTTTCTATTTCCAGGTGCCAGTGGGATTTCAGAGGAAGGGGAGCGTGTAGAAATAAAACCGTGTGAGACAGAGCAGCTTGGCTGTGATTTCTACCTGATGTTTAGCTTTCCTGCCTAGTGTATCTGGTCTTTGATGGGGTGAGCCCTGTGTGCAGGCTTCTGAGACGTCTATACCACTATCCAGTCTCTATCCATGGACCCTACTCCCCGAGTCCAACTTACCTGACTGTGACAAGTGTATGCCAGCACATTACATTGTTTTACAATTCTAACTGGATTTGGTGGCTGGCTCGTGCTCTTTTCTCGGCGAGATTCTACAGTACACAGAGACAACCCTGTGTGTAGAGACTCATGGAACAGAGAAGGGACCCTTTGCATGCACCTCACCATCTGCAGAGGTAATTGTCCTGGGATATGGAACTTCTACGAAATGCCTCAATGACATACTTGGCAAAATTACTTACTCCCATTACAAACCGTTTGAGAACCAACGGAATATCTAAGAACAGTGGAAATGACCAAGTAAATGTTCACAAAACCAAATCTTTGGCAACCATTAAAATGTGTGTGGTGAAAGTAATTTTAAAATGGTGCTTTAGGGTTGGAAAGGAGGCCTAGCAGTTAGCGAGCTGCTCTAACAGAGGCCCCATGTTCAATTCCCAACCCATAAACCTCCAGGGAATCTGATGTCCTGTTATGGCCTATCCAGGAACCTGCACGCATGTGTATGGACACATACAAAAGTGAAAGAACAAAAACAAAACATTAAGTCAAAATGACTTGTTACAGATGTTTAGTTGTTAGGTGTTTAGAAAGTTTGTTTTATGACATTAACTTCCAAAAAAAATGTATAGTATGTAAGAACTAAAACATATATGCTCAGAGCCATTATTCCTAATACACATATGAGAAGACAGGAGAAAATAGCACTGGGAATGGCAATTTAAGTGATGGGAATATTCTGCTTTATGTTCTCACCTTTGTAAAGCATCTTTGGCTTTCTTAGTACTCAAGTACATGGTATTTCATAATCATAAATGATCTTTCTCAAATCAGGCACAATTTTTAAGAAGCTTGTTATGAACACGATTGGTCACCTCCCCAAATCTGAAAGAAAAGAAAACAAGGAAGAAGAAAAGTAGGTAGTGAGGAAGGAAGGAAAAGAAAAGGAAGGAGAAAGAGAATTTGATGAGAAAAGACCAAAGTGGCAAGCAGGTAATTTTCATCCACAGGGAACGTTCTTGCCTAACAATCTGACAGAAAATGCATGAATACGAATTAAATGACAGGCATTTCCAGAGAGGTGTCCATGACCTACATTAAAAAGAGAAAATCTTTCCACAAGGTCATCTGCCAGTTTCCTCTGCAAAAGTCATCCCCTTGTTCTTAATTCTGTGGCCAATGACAGTTATTTCAAAGTAGTTACTGTCAGACTAAAATGTCTCATTTTTCCTTGTCATTTTTCCTTGTCTCAAACTGCTTGAGTACCCCCATAGTTCACTAGCGTTATATCCACTCCCATGGCAATGACCCTTTCCAAATAAACTTACCAACTCATCTTGGATGACCTTTCCACTGCGTTATTTAGGTCCACAAACCTCTGAGCCACATTCCCAATAAAGCGTGCATTCTACACCAGGGAGGCCGCACTGTGCTGAGTGAGGCTGCTTGCCAGTGCGGTCAGAGTCCGCCTCCTCTATCCAGGACATAAAGACTTCGCCAGCCTCCTCACAGAGGAAGCAGGCATTTCATCTGCATACTTTGCAGCAACCATGACAACCTTCGTGAAGCTCAGAACCAAAGCCAAGATGCCCCTGGTGGGCCTGGGCACCTGGAAGGTGAGTGCTCAGTCTTGGGACTCCTGCTGTCTTCTAGCAGGGTTTTGGCCTTTTATTTTTTATTTTATTTTATTTTTTTTTTTTGCAGAGCATCTGCCTTGAGTTTGAAACCCCAGAATTATCACCCATCGTCCGTTTATTCGAGGCCACTTTGGATTGCAGAATTCCAAGATGAGGCCTTTCCTAGAAATGACAGCCGCCTTGGCGAGTATCAGGTGTAAACTGGTACTCTTTTCGGGGAAGTTATTCTCTTAGCTTTTCCTTGGGACTCTGAGGGTCTCTGTTGGCTTGTTACTGGCTGGCTGACTGAGAGAAAGGATAGAGTTCTGAATGACCCCGTTCCCACTCCTGCTCATGATGCCAGACTCTGCCAACATCTGAGTGGCCTGGGAGCCTGTGGGAAAGGCAGTCTCAGGTCCCAGCCTAGGCTATTGGACTGACCCCTGCAGTTTACTCCACACGATTCTCTCACTTATTAAGACCTGAGCAGCATGAGGGCCATAGAATGGGAATCGGGTCAGATTCTGCCCTGGCTGTGTTAATCTCTGCTGGCAAGTTGCTCCATGGCCCATCCCAGTGCCCAGTGAAGCAGATTTTCCACGAAACCTTGGGACAAGCCTGATATCGGCCCATCTTCTTCTAACTCTGCCTTCTTGGTTGTTTCCATCACTGATAACATGATGGTAGCCATCTTGTTACCAGGACCTGTTTTTAGTTTTGATTTTCATTTCCTGAGACAGGGTCTCACTCTATACCCTTGATCAAACTTGGAGTGATACTCCTGCCTCAGTTTCTTGAATGCTGGGATTACAGGTGTGAGCCTTCATCCTTGGATCAGGAATGGTTTGGGAACCTAAGTGTCCCGTGTATGAGACTCATTTCTAGTCCTCATCTGGTGATCCTTTCTTCTTCACAACGAGGGTAGGTTCCCTCTTTGTTTCTGCACTCGATTGGGATCTTACTAGACCTGTGGCCAAAATGATAATAACTGCAAACTTATCATTATTTAAACTTTAACTTTTGACTTATACTTCAGAGCTCAGAGCTCCAAGGTCAGCTACTTGCATTTTCCTGCGAAGCTCTAATGATAAATGACATGGGCAAAGCTGACAGGCAGTGGCCAGAAAGAGTCAAGTTACCTCTTAACTCAGTAGTTCCGCTAGCTTTCTGCTCCTGTACATTGCACACAATGACTCTCCTCAGAGTCCCAGTGTTTTGACTTAGTTTTACTACTATAAGATTTTACATATTCCATACTTGCTTATCCAGGAACCACTCTCAAATGTTGTACAAAACTTATTTTATAACTTCAACGTTTTTTTTTTTTTTTCATTTCTTGGGGTCCCAATGTTGGCTCTAATTTATTTTCTAATAATTTCTCCAAACTTTACAACTACCATGGTACAGTTATTACATTGTTTCCAAGATGAGAACACACAACATGCACCTGGGCCATTAGGACTGTGCTGTGCTGTGCCCCTATTTTTAATTGTTTAAGAATCATTACATCGAGGAACATCTAGTTTCACAGAACTCACCAGAGCAGAAGGAAGAAGAAATAGAAAAGTCAGTTATAATAAAATAATTATGCACACCAAGGCCTACTGAAAAATAGTCATGCACAAATGAAATCTATATAGTTGTTGTCCAGGGCTAAGGTTAGGAGAAATGGGAACAACTGGTTTTTTACAAAGGGCTACTGAGAGGTCTTCATTCTGGCCTAGAATAGCAAGAATTGCAACCAGAGTAGAAATTTCACATTCTGTCAAGGTAACAAATACTTACAGATCTCCAGGATGCTCACCCTGGATAAACTCAGGATAAATGCACTTTCAGAATTTCAAAAGCAGTTGTAAATATTGTGAAGGGTCGTTTTCCAGGTAAGGAGACAGTGCTGCCCTAAGGACTCTGTGCTCATCGGTGGATGGCAGGAGGGTGATGCTTTGGCTCTGGACCCTGGTGCTTTTGAGTTTCTAGAAATTCCTTCTCCTCATGATGGCATAGCTGTTAGTCTCTGCTTCATGTGCTTCTTCTCAAGGTTTGATGCTCAGAAACAGATTATTTTAGATTTTGTAATAGAGGAAGAGTTATTTATTTGCTGTTGTTTGAGAGTGTCTTCTGTAGCTCAGGTTGGCCCATACTAATTCATTATGTGGCTGAGACTGGCTCTGGACTCCTGATTCTCTTCCTTTCTACCTCCCAAATGCTAGGATTAAAACATGGGCCCCCGGGGCTGGGGATTTAGCTCAGTGGTAGAGCGCTTACCTAGGAAGCTCAAGGCCCTGGGTTCGGTCCCCAGCTCCGAAAAAAAGAACCAAAAAAAAAAAAAAAAAAAAAAAAAACATGGGCCCCCATATCCAGCAAGATGCTGTTTTGTTTTGAATGAGATAGTAATGTGCCCCAGGCTGGCCTCAAAGTCACAACTCTCCTGCCTTGGCCTCTCATGGTGAGATTACAGCCAGGTAGCACTATTCTCTGCAGAGTTATGCGTACCTATTTTCCTAAGCCAATACCTGGCTTGGTTAGGTCAGGACAGAAGGTGATATTTTAAATGTCCCTTCTCTTGTTTTGTTTTTTCTTTTTTCTTTTTTCTTTATCAACAAGGGGAAAATCCATTTTTATACAGTTTCTGGGTTTAAAACCCAAGACAAAGGGATAAAGTGTCTACTCAAGAGTTTCCTGTTTGTTCTTTTTCTGAAACGGTGACTACATATTGGATTGCATCTACCGAGCCTTACCAAGTGCCAGGTGATGTGCTAAAATCTTCAGTCTTGTGGCAAGCAACACAAAGGCCTCCCGGGGCAGGGCCCATGGCTTGCCATATTTTGCCGTCAAGGTTTAGGGAAATGGAGGAATCTGCCTAGCCTCATACTGCACCAGAAGCAGAATTCAATTACGTGGCTATAATGGTTTTTAAGATACTTCTAACTGTCTGGAGACTGAAAAACCCTCTTCAGAAGCTAGTTTTAAGCCTAGCCTTCAACAAGTTGCAAGGGGAGCCATCTGTCACTCTCAGAAACTGGAGGCACTTCAAGACCAACCTGGATTGGAGGACAACTAATTGTTAACTAGAATAGGACATGAGTCACAGTCATGACAATGACACGTGTATTAAGGTGCCAAAATGTAACCTAAACTTTTGTATGATAATCTAACAGTTTAGTGAAATAAAAAATAATTCACCTTTTCTCTTCCAGTGAAAAGCTCCCCAGTGTATGTTTTCCCCTCCTGTGTCCACGTAGAAATGGGACTCCAGCAAGGTTGTGGTTTTAAGAATCTGGTTTATGTGGATCCGTCAAGAGAGCATCCAATGGTCTTTTCTATTGCATTTCAGTCTCCCCCAGGCCAAGTCAAGGAAGCTGTGAAGGCAGCCATTGATGCTGGATATCGCCACTTTGACTGTGCCTATGTGTATCAGAATGAGAGTGAGGTGGGAGAAGCCATCCAAGAGAAGATCAAAGAGAAGGCTGTGAGGCGGGAGGACCTCTTCATCGTCAGCAAGGTACAAAGGGCCCCTTGGTGGATGCGAGTTCAACCCAATGCTGGAAGCAGGACAGGCTCCCCCTGGGACAAAGCAAACCCTTCAGCTCCTCAGGGCAGGTAGAGGTACCTGTGTATGGGCGGCTTTAAGAGCTTATTCGCCATCCCATATGTGCACAAATGTCTCCGGGCCCTTTGCTTTCTGCCTTCATTATATCTCTCGGTAGATTTCCACACCCAGACATACCCACTGTGGGATATATACTCATTGTCATCCATCACAAGGCCTGACAGGACCAACTTTAGTCAATGGCTTGCTATGTTAAATGACTACGAAACAACAATGCCAAGAGCATAGGGGACCACTCAGGAACTGATGTTGACCTTCTAAGAGCTGATGAGCTATTGTGTTGCCTTTCTTAACTGATTTCTTATAAATGAATGGCCTGTCCTGAGGTGTACAAATCTCAAAGCAGGGAGAGTGACTGTAGTGTGGCCTTTCTCTCCCAAGTTCTAACGCTCCCTTGTCATACACCCTGCAGCTGTGGTCCACTTTCTTTGAGAAAAGCCTGATGAAGGAAGCCTTCCAGAAAACTCTCTCAGATCTGAAGCTGGACTATCTGGACCTGTATCTAATTCACTGGCCACAGGGACTTCAGGTTTGCAGGTCCCTCTTTGCCTTATCTCTGTTTTCAGAGAGGTGTTACAAAATGGCGACTATGCCGAGACTGTGACACTGGGGAGGGATGAAGCAGGAGGTTGGTTTTGAGTTTTATTCTATTTTCTGGGTGTTCTGTCTCCATGTATATATGTGCACCATGTCCATGCTTGGTGGCTGTGGAGATCAGAAGAGAGCATGGGATCCCTGGGAATTGGAGTTCTAGATGGTTGTGAGACACTGCCTGGGTGCTAGGAACCAAACCTGGGTCCTGTGCAAGAGCAATGAGTGCCTTCATCTTCTCAAACATCTCTCTAGTCCTCAGAAGATCTTGTGGAGGGCACTGGCTTGGAATGGAGGATGAGTCAATAGGTGGTACTTGGTGAGACTCATGCTTGGTTTTCTGCAACTGTGTTTGAAAGGAACAGTAATTTCTGCTACCATTTTAGATAAGCTGCAACTGGCGAGCCATCTTCCTGTTGAATGAATGCCCAGAATGCCCAGATGTCTTAGAATAATCTTGCACAAGCTCCTTTTAATCAAAGTATGCCCATGGAGTGACCTCCATGTGTGATTATATTGGTAGTTAGTCAGTCCAACCTGAAGAAACACTGTACAGTGTCTGGGGCTCTGCTCCCAAGAATTGGAGGGATGTGGATTCTCATCCTGTTGCTCTCATGAACAGCCTTGGTGATCGTGGCATGGTCTCCAAAACTCAAGCCTTCTCAAGGCTGCAAGGTTAGAAGACGCTGGCTACTCTCTTACCCAGATAACTGTACTCTTCTGATATAAAGCCTCTGTCTAGTGACCTTGAAACTAAAATTCCACCCAATTTTACATTGGCTAATTTCCATGATGATAATGATGGCTTCAATAATATACTAGTGGACTTGGAGTCAGTTGAGTATTGCCAGAAATAGAGGAATAACATCCCATGGTAGACTGACATGGGCAGAGTTTGACACGGGTAGTTCTTATTTCATTGTCTTGAGATGTCTCTTCCCAGGACCAGGAATCTAAATGCAGATTCTGGTGAGATTTCTGTTTTCATTTACAGGCTGGGAAAGAATTCCTACCCAAAGACAGTCAAGGCAAAGTTCTCATGAGTAAATCCACGTTCTTGGATGCCTGGGAGGTAGGTTCCAACTTCTTTCAAGTGTGCTCAAAGTTAAAAAAACAAAAACAAAAACAAATCTTCTCTCAGGTCCCCTTGAGACTCCACCCTGGTATGGAGAGGCTCATGTGCTCTGTATATAATGTCGGGACTATTATTCTCCAGTTCCCCTCTGCCCTGTAACGTGGTGTGTGTGGAGCTGCTCGTGGAAGTAGAGGACGGCTACCGGAAGACTACCGGAAGGCTACCGGGAGGCTACCGGGAGTCTAGCAGGAGGCTACTGGGAGGCTACCGAAAGTAGTTCTTTTCTTCTACCACATCGGCTCCAGGAAGAAACTGAGACCGTCTGGCTAGGCTGCGAGTTCTTTACTCACTGAGACATTTCCCTGGCCCCACAAAACACGTTCAGGAACAAAAAATTACCTTCCTGCAAGCTAGAGGCTCTGATAGATACCAAAAGGACCAAGTCTGTCAGCGAATGAGAGAGAGGAAAAAAAAAAAAGATAAAAAGGCAGGACATGACCACTCTTACATATGGTAGAGGAAAATATTCAGAGTATTCCAAGTTGTAGCCAAAGAGGAGACTCCATGTACCAGCTAAACACTCCTTGCTTGCCCCTGCCTCTAAGCCTTGGCTGCCCCTCCCCAACCTGTTCATGATTTTTCTACCTTTCTTCACGTCAGTGTTTTTTTTTTTTCAGGTTCAATTTAAACTCTCCTCCTAATGGCTCTCCTGGGCTAAGATGACTCCTTCCTTTCCTCTCTCACCCCTGTGCTATTTGACATCAAGTAAGCCGAGGTAGCCTAGCACCGAGGCTGGCGGCTCAGTGACAGAAACCTGAGCACTTGAACTTGGCCGTCAGAATCTCAAGCAGGAAGCACGTTGTATATGTTTACATATGTTTATGTTTACATATATGTGTGTGTGCATATGTACATACACATATAAACAAAACTTAGAATGGATGAAAAATTATAAATTCACATTTATCCACTATCAGGTTGGATAATTATCTTTGGGAAAGTTTAGAACAAGTTCAGTGTATTTAGTTAATAAATAAATAAACCCCAGATCCTTGGGTGGATGCAATATGGTTTGAACAAATGACCAGTGGGACAGATGTCAGGTTACCCAGATCTAGGCTGTGTGCCCCTGCCAGGGTCCATTTATCTGCAGGGTGATCGATCCTTCCTGTATACCTTTAATCACAACTGTGCTAGAGGCTGAGGATGAAAGATCGCATTTCAAATCCTGCCTGAACTTCAGAGTACCTTCAAGTCCAACCTGTATAACGTCAAAGATCTTATTCAAAACTGAAAAGTGAAAGGGGGAACTAGAGATACAGCTCAATGGCAGATTGCCCATCTAACACACGGGAGAGCATAGACTCAATCCCTAATAGCACAAAACAAAAAACAAAAAGAGAGACCACAGGGAGGATTCCTTTCCTTACTCCGTGGACTGTTTCCTGGATAACCTACATCACTCAGTGTGGGTCACGTTTGCCTAAGAGCAGACAGCAAACAAAATCTTAACTTCTCCTTCCTCATTTTGTCTGAGCTGGGGAAGAGTAGGAGGGCTGGAAGCAGTCATGAGTGCACCACACTTTAGACCAAAATTCTCCTTTAGTGCATCATTTAACTCGCCATGCAGGAGCCATTCCTCCTATCCAAGGACTAAGCACACCAGCATCCCTGTATCCTCTTAGAGCCATCTAAACAATGGTCCTCTCTGTGACAGGGCATGGAGGAACTGGTGGACCAGGGGCTGGTGAAAGCTTTGGGCGTCTCCAACTTCAACCACTTCCAGATCGAAAGGCTCCTGAATAAGCCTGGACTGAAACATAAGCCAGTGACCAATCAGGTGAGTTCCGTGTGGTGCAGGGCCCTGCTCTGCACCTGCTTCAGCACTGGGAGGCAAGTTCAGTACTGTCTGCAGAGTCTCGCCATTGGGGTCTGTGTTCAGGATGCTCAGGGAGGTGGGAGGCAGGTCTCTGGGTCTGGTGTGTAGCACGTCTATCAGTGGGCTGTGTTTGGTCTTTGTGTTGGTCCATTCTTGTGCCTGGAGTTCCCGCTGAGCCTCTCAGAAAGGCCTCCTTCTCTAGTGATGGAGATGTTTTCTCTTGCAGGTCGAGTGCCACCCTTACCTCACCCAGGAAAAACTGATCCAGTACTGTCACTCCAAGGGCATCGTGGTCATAGCCTACAGTCCCCTGGGCTCCCCAGACAGGCCTTAGTAAGGCTTCAGAGTACTGGCTCTTTTTTTTCTCACTCTTAAAATAGCATTTCGTAATTTGTTATATTAACATGTAATTCCCAAGGCACAGATGAAACATACCAATGGCAATGTGTTTGGCAACTCGAGTGGGATTGTCAGGGTAAAGTGTTTTTAAAATGATAGTATGTTTGTTCCCGAGGAATACGCCATTTCTGACATCTAGTGCTGGAGCAGTCTTCTCAACCTGTCAAAGAACTAGATCCTGTGCACGAATCCAGGGGAAGGATCCTGCTGCCTGCCTTGCAGAGGGAAAAAGCTGCCATGCTCAGCCTTGACACTGTCCTGGCAGTGGTGCTCACAGGCATGCAGTAGCCATGGTGATTTTCACTTCAGCCATCTTTCTTCCTCTAGTGCTAAGCCTGAGGACCCCGTAGTGCTAGAGATTCCCAAGATCAAAGAGATTGCTGCAAAGCATAAGAAAACAATAGCTCAGGTAAAATAAAGTGTTTCCCCCTTTATCTAGCAATCCTTGTACAATCAATTCTTGTAGTCATGTGCATAACTATGTTGCTTGATTTTAATTCCCTGGAGAGGAAGAAATGGCAAGTGTAAGCCTGTTGGGAGCTTCAGAAAATACAGCTAGTACTAGTGAAGCAAGGGTCTGCTTCTGCCCTTCAGCTTCCTGCTGAGCCCTCAGGCTTTGGGTTCAGGTGTCAACTGTATAGGGTCTAAGCATATGACTACAGGCTACCCTCCTCATTCCAAGTTAGGAATTCCTAGTTGTTCCTTGGATCAAGGGACATAAGAGGGGAACTGGCAAAGTGTCCCTAACAGTGAAGGGTGTGGTTAATATTAATTGTTGTTAAGCCATAGGGAGCTACTTAGATAGTTGTCATTTACAAGAAGAAGGTGGTCTTCTGGACCACCTTACACAAACAGGCCACTGGACACATGCTAACTGGACACATGCCTTCCCTTCCTTGTACATAGGTTCTGATTCGATTCCATGTCCAAAGGAACGTGGCAGTGATCCCCAAGTCTGTGACACTCTCACACATAAAGGAGAACATTCAGGTAAGACCTGGGCTGTTCATCTGACATTCCTCAGTGAAACAGATGATAGGAGGAAAGGAGGAACCTGTCCTTCAGCTTCTCATCCCACTCTTTCATTGAGAGTGCGTCTTCCCTTCTTCCAAGCACTCTGTCAACTCATAAGTCAGAAAGCTGGCCTCAACAGAGCTGGGATGACTGCGCTCACAGATGGTCTCAGCCAAACCTGTCAGGATTGATCACAACTGTAGCTTATACCACAGAGAAGACCACCATTTACCATTGAGCACTTAGATCACAGGCAGAACACTGTGCTAGCCAACTGCAGACTGTCTTGTAGACACATGGACTGGACTTGAAAACTTGTCCTTTGAGATACCCTTCAGATATCACAGTCATTGTACACACTTAGCATACTTACAATCCAATCTCACCCCTCTTAGAACACTAAACTTTATAAATAACTCACTCTTAATTTAGAGAATAATATGTTTGTCATGGACATATTAGGGGAAACACCTAGAACCTCACATCCCACCAGCCCTTTCCTTGCTAAGGATGGTTTTGGGACTCTTCTCTTTCTAGGTCTTTGACTTCCAGTTGAGTGAGGAGGACATGGCCGCCATTCTCAGCCTCAACAGGAACTGGAGGGCCTGTGGCCTGTTTGTGTAAGTGGTACCAGGTTAAGTGGAAGGTTGATCAGGCCTTTCTCTAAGGTTGAAGGGTTAGTAGGAAGGAATGGAAGGCACATGGAATTATGGGATGGTTTTTGTCTTCAAATACTATTTTCTGGCAGTTGTGAAAAGTTAAAACAAAAGTTTGAGTCCTGGGGGAATCACTAAGAGCAGAGACATTGTTATTTGATGCTTGGTTTCAGAATTTTACCCACAGAGTGTGAATTTTAAAGAAAGGAGTCAAGCTCTCCATCCCTTGCTCATTCACCCAGTGACGTACTGCAATGTGCTATGGCCAGGAGTGGTCTACATGTTTGGGACATCGCTCTACAAGCTTCCTGTTCCCAGGCTCATATTCTACAGAGGGAAACTGAAGTAACTCTGATGTGTATGTCAGGGCGACATACACTATAGAGTAAAGTAAATAGGACAAAAAGTATAGATACCTTTTGTAATAGACACTTCAATACATGTCTACCCAGGGATAGCTTTGCTCATGAAGTCACAGTTGAAGGAAGTGAAAGACGAGTAGCATGGACATTTAGGGAAATAGCATTCTTGACAATCATAGCAACCGTTGCAAAGGCTCTGATGTCATAGCTCAGAGCACCCGATGGGATTGAGAACATTGTGGAATGGGCCAATGTTACTGTAAGAACAGGAAGTTGAGGAACTTTAGGTAAAGACTATGACCAGGTCTTTGATCTTTAGGTCTGAAAGAGGAATAAGCCATGAACAGAGGGTGGTGTGATCTGATATGTCTTAAGAGATTCACAATGACTTGTAGATAGAGAGACTACTATAATAACCCATGGGAAAGATGGCAGTCACTGGACCTGGACCACGGTGCCAGGGAGAACATGAGGAAGAGCATAATGTGGATAAAGAGGAACATGCAATCAATTTAATTTCTTCCTCAAAATGAACAGTTCAAGCTGGGTTTTTTTTTTTTGTTGTTGTTGTTGTTGTTGTTGTTGTGTTTTTTTGTTTATTTGTTTTGTTTCTGTTTGAGCAACTCAAATGCAGATTTAATTTTTTGGTAAAATCAAGGGTTTAACATGCATTTACTATGCCGGTTGGATATCAACTAGGAGAATATGTGAAGCTAGTGAATTTGGTGGCCTCAGAAGTCGACTTACGCTGGGCCTTAATCCAAAATCTACTACTTATTCACTAGCACAAAGGCCCTTGGGTAGTTTTGGTGATGTCATAAAATCACTTTTCTAATCTACAAAGAAGGGATGACAATATTAACCACAGTCAACATTATCTGAATACTCTTTTAGCAGACACTTTAAGTTCTTTGCTTATAGTAGTATCAGACTTACTACTCATAACCAATTTGTCCATTTTAATAGTATTTCCCACTTCACAGTAATGCAAGAAACTGAGACAATAGTTCTGAGGCCCTCAGCTGTGTGTCAGCTAACTTATGATCCCTCATGATGACAATTAGCTGGTAACCAAATCACTGATTGTTTGCAGGCCGTCCTTCCTTTTTGTTTTAAATTGGTTATTTTATTTATTTACATTTCAAATGTTATTCCCCTTCCCTGTTTCTCCTCCACAAACCCCTTATGCCATCCCTACTCCCCCTCAACTCCCATCTCACCACCCTAGTATTCCCCTATGCTGGGGCATCAAGTCTTCACAGTACCTAGGGTCTCCCCTCCCATTGGTGCCAGACAATGCCATCCTCTGCTACATATGCAGCTGGAGCCATGGTTCTGTCCATGTGTACTCTTTGGATGATGGTTTAGTCCCTGGGAGCTCTGAGGGTTCTGGTTGGTTGATACTGTTGTTCTTCCTATAGGGTTGCAAACCCAATCAGTTCCTTAAGCTCTTTCTCTAATTCCTCCATTGGGGTCCCTGTGCTCAGTCTGATGGTTGGCTGCAAGCATCCATATCTGTAATGGTCAGGCTCTGGTAGAGACTCTCAGGGGACACCTATATTAGGCTCCTGTCAGCAAGTACTTCTTGGCATCAGCAATAGTGACTGGGTTTGGTAGCTGCATATGGGATGGATCCCCAGGCAGGACAGTCTCTGGATGACCTTCCCTTCAGTCTCTGCTCCACTATTTGTCCCTGTACTCCTTTAGACAGGAGCAATTCTGGGTTAAAATTTTGATAAGAGTAGGTGGTCCCATCCCCCAACTGGGGGCCTTGCCTAACCTCTGGATATGGTCTGTACAGGTTCTCTCTCCCCTTTGTTGAGTATTTCAGTTAATCTCATCCCTGTTGGGTCCTGGGAGCCTCTTGCTTTCCTTGTGTCTGGGACTTTTGTTGGCTACTCCCAGTTTCTCATCCCCATTGCTACACACCTCTATTCAATTTCCCAACCCTCTGTACATCTCCCCGTCTCCTCCTATACCTGATCCTGCCTTCCTTTTCCCCCCTCTCCCCCTCCTCTCTTTTTCCCAAGTCCCTCCCACCCTCTACCTCCCATGATTATTTTACTCCCCCTTCTAAGTAGGTCTCCCTTCTTTTTGAGGTTCATATGGTCTGTCAGTTGTATTGTGGGTATTCCGAACTTTTCGCCCAATATCCACTTACCAGTGAGTACATACCATGTGTGTTCTTTCGTGACTGGGTTACCTCACTCAGGATATTTTCTAGTCCCATCCATTTGCCTGTGCATTTCATGAAGTCATTGTTTTTTAATAGCTGAGTGGTACTCCATTGTGTAAAGGTACTACATTTTCTGTATCCATTCCTCTGTTGAGCAGGCCCTCCTTTCTTAATACTCCTCTCATATTTTGGGAGAAGGTTATGTTGTGTGTGTGACTCCCCCACCCCCACCCCTGCCCATGTCCCATGTTCATGGTCTTGTTGCAGAAGGGATCAAAAGAGTACAGAGATAGCTGAATATACCCTGTAAGAACACCTTAGATCACATTTTTGCTTCTGTGGACTGTTTTCCTCTTCCTATTTGCTGTTTCAGCACAAGCGATGAAGAGGACTTTCCTTTCCACGAGGAATACTGATGTTGGTTCGCTTGATGAGATTCAAGCCGGGTAGATTCCTTTGTCCTTGTGTGAGACTCACTCCTCCTGAAGCAGATTTTAGCCACGTCTCTCTAAAATCAACCTGGATGTAGGCTACCATTTGGCCATGCAGGATTTAAATTTTTGTGTTCATCAAGGTGCAGACTCTCACAGGGAAAAGTGAGTCCAGAGAAACTAAGGTCAATGGTTTTCACTAATGAGGGCTGAGCAAATGTTTCTCATCAGGAATGCATTACCATGGTAACACTGGAGACACAGAGATAAAACAATAAAATGTAATAACAGTAACTTCTGTAGTATGTTGTCCATTACTGTGATAACCACCAGACTGAAAGCAACTTGTAGAGGAAAGAGCTTAGTCGTCTTACATGTTTCAGTCACAGCCGATCGCAGAAGGAAGCCATGGCAGAAACAGGCAGGAGCTGGGTCTAAAGCTGAAGCATAGATCACGGAGGAATGCTGCTCATCCAGCTTGCTCTCTTATACGACCCAGCGCCACTTGCCCAGGGGCAGCTTTATTCCCAGAGACCTGGGCTCTCCTACACCAATGAATCATCAATCAAGAAAATCCTCTACAGACATATGCACAGGCCATCTGACGGAGGCAATTCCTCAACTGAGGTTTTCTCTTCCTAGGCGATGACTCCAGTTTGTGTCAAGTAGACAAAAACTAATGAGTCAAAGCATCTAACACACTGTGAAGTGTTTTTGAATGAGTGAGCTCATTGCACCCCAAACTCATAATTCCCAGGCAAGGAAATAGAGGCATCAGGGAGCCAAGAGCTTGCTGATGGTACCAGGTAGTTTGTGGCTAAAGCAAGTTTCAAAGGAAGATGTTTTCAGAGACATAGCAAGGCAATTTGATGGGCCCTCTCCATAAACTTTCACCTGACCCCTTCCTTCCACTTTCCCCTGAGACTTTCTCAGTTACCTCCTCTTGCTGCTTGCCCACCTTGTCTATAATATGCTGTCATCCTAGAGGTGGTGGTGCTGGCAGCAGACTGCAAAATCCACAGAGGTGCCTCTGGCCATTGAGAGAGAATGGCACCTCTTGGTGTCTTATAAACCTAGCACCGGTGGCCAGCATCTTGCAACATTTGGTCTAAGTGCAAAGAAAGAGAGAGGGGGGTATGGAGGAGGAGTACAAGGAGGAGGAGGAGGAGGAAAGGAGGGAAAGAAAAGGAAAGAAGGAAATGGTTCAAGAACTAAGTAGTGGGGTTGGGGATTTAGCTCAGCGGTAGAGCGCTTGCCTAGCAAGCACAAGGCCCTGGGTTCGGTCCCCAGATCCGAAAAAAAAAAAGAACTAAGTAGTGACCAGTATGAACAAAAGTTCCCAGAAAGAATCACATCTTCAGCTGAACCTTCTGCAAGGCTAATTAAGGGGTTTGATTTTGCATAACGTTGAAAGATAATAATAGTCAATTATCTTGAGCCATCTTTAATAGTCTTAATAACTTACTACCTACCTCTATATGTGACCAAGAAATTCAAGACAATGAGGAGAAATAGGGGGAGGCCTCATATGATGTGTTTACAAAACTACAATGACCAAGCCAGCTTAGTCAGTCAACAGGGCCTTGAGGGAGGGAGTGAGGTTTGACAAGAAAAGAAAACCAATTAGATAAAATTGTGACATGACTCCAGTCTGTACTGAGGCTGAAGCAGTTTTATTTCTCTCCAGCCTGCTTTTATATCATTCTATGTACATCCAAAACACATGGTCAGTTCTTAGACCAAAGACAACGTAATCAAGGGAAGCCGTAAACAATAAGATCACATAAGGTAGTAATTAAGCAAAGTGGCAAGCCAAGAGATCACACAAGATAATAATTAAGTAAAGCAGTAAACAAAGCCCCATGGTCACTGTTTCTAATATTCTTATCTGAGCCCACTTCCCTGTCCGATCCCAGTGACAAATGCCAAATTCCTAGAAGCGGCACCAACAGCTCTCAAAACCACAAGGACAGAGAAGGCAGCAGGCTGACAAAGAGAGCAGTGGCTTCCTAGGACAGGGCAGAACTCTAGCATCTTTGTGTAACTAGATGTGCCACACCTGAGAGAAGCTAACAAGAGAATCAGGGGAAACACAGAGCAATCACAGCCTGCCAGCTTCCACAGCCAACAGACAGCAGAGAGCACACTGCCCGTTGTTTGCTGCAGAGAAACCTTGTATGGCCCACGTTCACTTCCTAGCTTGCTGATAAAACGGTACTTCTAACTGGTAAAAATTTCATTCCAGGAGAATGATCCTTTCCCCAACCTTGTCCCATTACAAACACTCAAACTGGTAGATATTTCAGTTCAAATCTCCCAAGCAAGTTCCCCACAGAAGCTAACAGAAGAGATTCACGTCCTCCTGCACTATGGTACATGAGAAAGTGGCCTAGTAAACTAATTTCTACATTAGCCCAATTCAACAACATTGCTGCATTCAAAGATCTCGGGTGATTATAGCGAGCTCGCCTTACCTGTAGAGAGAGGTCACAGTAGCTTTGGTATGTTCTCCCTTAGCTCACGCACTCTCAAAGAAAGAGGGCTCCCCTGAAATAAGGGAGAGCTTATAGTGTCTCTGTGTGTAGTTATTGACCAGCCCACATGCAGGGATTTCAGTAAGAGGAAATTCTCAAGTCGCAGCAGATACCTCACTTAGTGGCTTTAAAATATTGAGTTTTCCTTAGTTCCCATGATCTAACCTTCCTGTGTTCCTCAGTTGGTAGATAATACAAGATCACTTTTAAATTTTCTGAAATTGTTTCTTTTTCATGCATTTTCATCTTTCCTTTCATATCCCACGTTGATATGCCATAATTCAGTTGTGCTATGTTGAGGTTTGGGGGCGTGTTCCCTCTGGGGCCTTTTACTTAATCAGTGGGTGGCAGCCAGCCGCTGGGAAGACAGATTCTCTGTAGAGCTCCTGATGCCAAGCTAGAGGCAGCATAGAGACAGAAGAACTCACAGGCCGGTGCCTCCTAAGTGAATACTCACCTGTCTGGGACTTAACTCAAGTTTTATTCCTGAGGTAGACAACTGCTTTCAGATGGCAGCTTGCTGCCACAGAGAGTTCTAGTCTGTTCCACTTGAGTTGTCACTCCTGCGGGGTGATCTGTTTTTCCCATTTAAGGTTATTTATCCTGAAATAGCAATAAAGCGTCTCCCATTCGAGCCCTTAGCTGTTAGCTCAATCTTGGGGAAGACAAGATAAGAACCTGGTTGGAGATAGGAGATAGTCTCTGCTGACACTTCGCTTGCGTTCTACAGAGATCTCTTAAAGCCATTTGGGATTCTATCCCAGTCCGAACAAATGAGACAAGGTACAGACAGCTTATCTACAAAAGACATCAACCACTGAACTTCAGAAGCCCCAATAAAATCTTGTCATGGTTTGAATTTAAATAGTCTCTGAGATGTTCCTGTGTTGAACTTGGCACTGGCAGGTGGTGTAAATTTTAGGAACTGTTGTCTGGTTATAAGAAATGAGGGCTATGACCTAGAACGCTGTATCTTCTTTCCAGGTTCTTTCTTTTGTTGTTGTTGTTGTTGTTGTTGTTGTTGTTGTTGTGAATAGACTTTGAATAGCAGACACCTTAGAACTCTGAGTCAAGCTCAGTTGGGCAAGAAGGGTCTCGTCACTCTCAAAAATCCTGCATCAAGATCATGGCAAAGTAAATAAATACATAGAATAGACTCTCAGGTCCCAAGTTTGTTGTCTCAGGCCGATGTGAGCTAAAGATAGGGACTCTCCTGGGAGTAAGGCATGGGACAGCAGGCCTCGACACACATGCAGGCAAACATTCACTGAACACATAGAATTAACAAACCTTTTTCAAGTTTTAAAGGAATTATTACAGAACGCCGAGAAGTTACAGAAAAGTAAAGATTAAATAAAAGCAAGAGAAAGTCCGGAGACAAGGAAGGATTTCCAACAGCAAAGGGGACATGAACGTCCTTTGTCCAAGGCCTTTTTAGTGCAGTGCCTACAGACAGATATGATGCAAGAGTGTCCTTTCGCATTTCATTCCTTCTAATTGCAACAGACTCACTTGTAAGTAAACTATTTGTGTAAAAGAGAGCAGATTCTGGACAAAGCCTGAGATGATCTCTACCAAGATTGATTCGTGCCCTGGGGTTTCATGGGCAAAGCCAATGGAGGGCTCATATCCTATAGTTATGACATCTTTCCTCAGAGATGATCATGTAATGCTCATGTGCTGCCTGCCAAGTTAGGGTTCAAGTCTCCCCCCCACAATGTCTTCCCCATTCATCTCTGACTCTAGCTTTAACTTCGAGTGTCCCTTGGCTGTTAAACAGACTAGCTATAAGCAAGGAGCCACAGCAGGCTGGGAAGCGAGTGGGAAAGAAGATGTGTCTTTTGAATCACTAGTCTAATTTCGTAGTTTTCCTAATGATGATCCTGAATTTGGGAAAAACAAAGGTGTACTTAATGCTGTAGATGAATGAAACATCATGACATCACCCAGTTCACTAATGAGAGAAATCAAGGCTCAAGGTTAGAGACCTATTAAGAGATTGGGCTTGGTTCCAAACCCAGACCTGCCAGATTCTCCCCTCTAAAGCACTATGTGTCATATGTGACCTTGTTGCAATGTTAGCCTTTCTTGATTCATTCCATAGACAGGACAGCATTGGACTAAATGTGGTTCAACATGACCTCACCAGGAGGTCTCTTGGCTCTCACATTTACATGACCAACTTGTAGCTTTACCACTGTAGTGTTATCTGTATCCCAGCCACCAAGGTGTAGCTGCCATCTTTCATAGTTACCCCTCGTTTACTGGGTGGTCTGGGTGAGGGGACTCTGGCCAGCTTGAGCGTGGCCAGCATAGCTCTGGCAGGCCTTGCCCTTCTCCCCCATTTCCTCCGCCTTACTAAACACTATTGATCACATTCCTAAAGAGAGCCACCAAGGTCTATTTGCTTATTTGGCCACTTCCTCCTCTGAGGCTACCAAGGTCCGGCTATCTAAGTATTGAACTTTAGCAATCAAAAGCCCTCTTTGACTCACCTAGTTCATATGCCCAATTAAAAGTAATCACTTCATCCTAAACTGGGCTTTCCCCTTTTACCTTTATAAACTGGTGTTTACCTATGGGCCATGTATGTTTCCTCTCTAGCCAAGGGAAGCCTTCTGTCCCCCTCCCTGATGAATATCTCTTCCCTCTCTCCTTTCCCTTCCCTCTTCCCTTTCCCTTTCTCATCCTGCATCTCCCGTCCTTGTCTTTCTTTTTTTTTTTTTTTTTTTTTTCGGAGCTGGGGATCGAACCCAGGGCCTTGCGCTTCCTAGACAAGCGCTCTACCACTGAGCTAAATCCCCAACCCCTGTCCTTGTCTTTCATTCCATGTCCTTTGTCCCTCTGGGGCAAATAAATCTCATTTATGCTGAGAATGTGGTCTTGGGTATCTTGTGCTGATTATCAGTTCCTTCCCTGGGGACATCTCCTAGATGGACATTTCCTAGAAGTAGCCATCCTTACTTACAACTAAGTCTATCACAAGTAGTTGCATTATAAGCAAGGATATATGAAGGGACAATGGCATCTTCTAAAATTAGAATGTTAATAGTTCAAGTGATAATATGTATATCCCATTAGTGAGACTTTTCTCCTTTCCTGTTTCTACATGATCTTCTCTCTCCTTTGATAAACTAAGTAGGGATGTTAAAGAAGAAAATGAGATCACAATGCTCAGTTCAGTCTTTATCTTGAATCCTTTATTCTCAACATTGCATGTATTTCTAACAAAGTAAAACTATTTTTTGTACATATTTATCTGAAAGGCAGAGAGATAAATTTCTTAAAAATATAAGCTAAGAATGTATTGATAAATTCCTGGGCCTTTTATTGCTAGGTATTAGAAAATACCTGTCTTAGGGTTTCTATGGCTCTGAAGAGACACTTATGACCAAGGTAACTCTTATAAGGACAGCATTTAGTTGGGGCTGACTTACATATTCAGAGACTCAGTCCATTATCATCAAGGTGGGAACATGACAACGTCCAGGCAGACATGGGCCTGGAGGAGCCAAGAGTTCTACATCTTCATCTAAAGGCTGCAAGTGGAAGACTCGATTCCAGACAGCTAGGAGTAGGGTCTTAAAGCCTATGTCACAGGAGACACCTCCAACAAGGCGTTTGATTGATGGACTTCAATACTTTGAAAGGTGGACCTTGGCAGTCAGGCTCAGAAGTAGGAAGTGGCTAAACAAGGGAACAGACCTTGGTGGCTAGCTTTAGGAATGTGATCTAATGGTTTTTAGCGAGGCAGAAGGAATGGGAGAGAAGGGCAAGGCCTGCCCGAGCCATGTATGCGGTGTCTAGGCTGACTAGAGTCCCTTCAGTAAGCCTTGGCAGATGCTGGAAGGAGGGAGGTGAGGAGGAAGGTCGAAAGCCATGCCTTTTAAACTGATCATGGGGCTTATCCAGCACCTGTAGAAAGTATGTGAGGAGGGCAGGGGTCTTCAGAGAAACATTGAGAAAGTTCAGAGCTTCCGAGAAAGCATGTTTAGACTTTGAGGAAATATTTGAAAAGGGGATAAAGAAAAGGAAAGGAAAAAGGCAATACCATGCTTAGTGCCAGGACATGGATCTGATTCTAAGTTCTTGTGACTTAAAGCAAAGGACTGCACCAGGAACACATGATGAGAGACAGAAATAGAGACTATTCGTTAAGAAAGAATGGCCCTTTCAAGAATGGGAACGGGATAGTGAGCAAAGAGAAAAAAGAAAGTTTGGTCACAGGACATATATCCTCTTTAAAGAGTACAAGCATTGTACCCACCTCTCCCAAGTTTATCTATCATGGACTTTTCTCCGCATGCTCTGTTCAATACAAGGAGCCTGGGTAAGGAAGGACTTGCAGTCTTTCTCTGCAAGTTGGCTTCTTTTGGGCGTTAATCTTGATGCTTCAGTTTATAGTCCTACTTTTCTATAAGCGAAGCCCTGGATTTGATCCCCAGCACCACGGCTACTTAGTGTGATGACACACACCTTTTACCCTTGCCCTTAAGGGGTAGAGATAGGAGGATCAGGAATTCAAGGTCATGCTCAGCTCTACAGTGCGTTTGAGATTAAACTGGGTAAAAGAGACTCCAGGTAGGAAACAGAATGGTTGTTGTCAAGCTCAGTAGGGGAGAGGAACAAAGAGATGAAGAAGGGATCAAAGGGAGTTCTAGGGAGTGATGAGACTATTCTGAGACTGTAGTGGTGGATATACACTATTAGACAATTGTCAGTGGTCATGGGATAAGCATACCAAAGAATGGTCCCTAATGCCAACAACAGATTTTTAATTGACAATTCTGAGTTCTTTCCGTAAATCATAAACAGCCCTTCAGAACAAAGGCAGACACACACACACACACACACACACACACACACACACACCCCACCACTTCTCATCAAAAGAAACGAATGAGCCTCCCCTAGATGTTCTGTAAGAGCACATCCCTGAAACCTCAGGACTTGTAAATCCAAGTAGGGAAGACAGACTGAGGTCAGGAATTAGACATCAGTTTAGACAATGCACTGGAATTTTTACTCAAGAAAATAATGAGAGAACGGTGGAGCTATGCCATATGGGAATGGCCTAGGTTTAGAGTCCACATTTTGCCATAGCCTAGAAGGTACAGAGTCTAAAGTCTAGGAGACTCTTAGGGGTCCATGAAAATTCTATCCGTTTTAATTTATTTGAAACTCAGAAGAAAAAACCTGAGCTTAATGCTAATGAGTGTATAGCAAAACAAGTTTTTCTATCAACACACTCTGAAAATATACATCGTTTTTCAAATGCAGGCACAAGCGTGTGTTGTCACATTTGGGCTTGTTGTAACAGAATACCTGTGATAATGAGTTTTAAAGGGACAGGCTTATTTTGCCTCAATATCTTGGGAGCTTACTTCATGGAGGCAGGAAGCAAAACGGAAGAAAAAAAGACTACAGGTCCAACCTCTCCATTAAGGGCACACCCCCACATGGCCTAGAATTTCTCAATACATGCTACCTCTTAAAACGCTGGTTCCCAACCTTCCTAATGCTGCCACCCTTTAACACAGTTCCTCATGTGGTGACTTTCAACCCTAAAATTATTTACATTGCTACTTCATCGCTGTAATTTTGCTACTGTTATGAGTCATAACGTAAATGTCTGTGTTTTCTGATGGTTTTAGGTGCCCCAGTGAGAGGTTGTTCGACCCCTAAAGGGATCTCAACTCACAAGTTGAGAACTACTGCCTAAAAGCTTCCATCACTGTTCAATAGAGAAAAACTAAAGACAAAGCCTTTACCATTAGGGCCTTGCTGTACAGCGTTTTCTCCAAGCAAAAACCCATCTGTTTTCCAGGGAATCTTGTTAAGATACGGGTGTGAAAATGGGCGTGTGCCGAACAACAGAGTATTGGAAGGAAAAGGTAAAACATTCTGCCCTGCTGTTAATCTCAGGAAGTGAACAACTCAATAGTTTTGAGAAGTCCCTGAAACTGACCAGAATCACTAGGCTCCTCTCTTCTTTGAGCAATATAAGCTACAAGGACTGCTGAGAAACACTTCCAGATAAGCTGAGCTCCTGGAAGAATCAGAGACCAGCCAAGGTGCCTGGAAAAGGCTTATAAGAGCTGAGTCATCTGGAAAGAACTCTCCATTCTGTTGGGCTGCCTGTAGGCTGTGCTCCAGGTCTCCCATTCTTCTGAGCTGTCATTCGTGCTGAAGTAGCACCTGCCTTGAGTCAGTGTTGTTCCTGTAAGTAACCCCACCAAGACTCCTTAGTTCATCAAGATGGGCTTTGGTGGTATCCATACTTTGTTCTGCTGTTGGTTCCCTATCTGGAGTGAACACACATTTGTCTACATCTCTCCAGGAACAGTGTTATGCAACAGACATTTAGAGGATTTTATTCAAACTACAGCATTGCATTCCCTGGCCCTCATGGACATGTGGTCATATCGTAATGCAAAAATGCATCCAGTCGAACTTCAAAAGTCCCCATAGTCTATAACAGTCTCAATGTCATTTAAAAGTCCAGTCTCTTCTTAGACTCAAGGCAGCCTCTTAACTATAACTCCCTGTAAGATCAAAATGAAAAAGCAGATCACATACAGCCAACATACAATGGCACAAGATATACATTGCACTCTAAATGGTGAGGGAATACTGGACCGAAGCAAGATAGAAAACTAGCTGGACAAACTCTAATCAGTCCCTAATGTTGTGGACAGCATCGCGACAAGTCCTTCCAGCTTTGTTAATTGCAACATACTTCTCTGTCTTGGGCTGTTTCCACTCATTAGCAGTTCTCTTTGGCAGATATCCCATGGACCCTGGTATCTTCAACATCTTAGGGTCTCCAAGGAAATCCAGGCTTCACTTTCACAGCTCCACACAAAGGTCTCTCTGGGCCTCTATGCAGGGACACCCCTGAACCATGCTTCGCCTCAGTGGCTTTCCTTAGTCATGGATGGAGATTCCATAACCTCTTTCTAGTATCCTTGACTCTAGAGCCGGAACCATGTGGCAGAAAGCTGCCAAGTTCTCCTGCTTGCTGGGGCTTGGATATGGCCCCCTTGTTCAAGTCCATCTTCCAGCTTTCTGGTTTGGATTTCCTCCACTGACTACGTTTGGCTGTCCTGAAAATGATTCTGTGGGCCGAGCTGGATCCACATGACTCTGTCATAGGAGTTCTGGGATTGATTAAAGGTATGTGCTAACATTCCCAGCCCTAAACTATTCTTTAATTCCTTTTCACAAGTTGAAAACTTAGCTGGGTGGGATGTTGCCCCGAGGTCACTACCTTTGTTCCATTTAGCATCAGGCTTTTCTTTAAACTTTATATCTCTGTGATAGAAAGACTTGATTCCGTTGCACTGCCTAGTGCTCCTTTTCTCCTCAAACTGTATATTGTATATTTTTTCTTGCTCAGCTTAGTCCTTTTCATCTTCAGTTATACTAGCCACTAATAATCAAGCAACACTGTCAATAGTAGGCCTTCTAGAAATCTGTCAAAGCTGTTAATCAATAACTCTTCAATTTAGTCTTAGCCAGATTTTTTTTTCAGACAAAGGCAGAAAGAAGCCACACTCTTCACTAAAAATATTACAAGAATGGCTTTTAGCCCACATACTAATATTCTTCTCCACTGAAACCTCTTGAGCCAGGACCCCACCATCAGCACCAGTGCCTTCCATGGTCTACTAGTATGGCTCATTAAACGTAAAGCGTTCAGCTGTCGTGGCATTCAAATCCACTGGGAAAGACAAAAGACTTAGACTCAATTTAAATTTAGATTGAATATTTATTCTTACTAGTAGCAGAAGGAGGGCAGGGTTGGAGCCAAACAGCATGCTGTGCCAAAGGGAGCTAAAGGGAGGGTTTATAAAGCTGGACATCAAAGGTGGACATTATGGTTATCTACAGAATCCATCGCTGGGCAAGAAAGCTGCTTTACTTCCCCCCACCCTGTTTCTCCTTCCCATTGTATGATAATAGAAAGGTCACTTCATCCCAGTACCACAGCAAGAAGTGAGTTTATGAAGGCAGAATGCAGGGACACCATTATCGGAGTCCGCAGGCCACTAGCATCTCACAGGCATTCCAAGGTAAAGCTCAATGGCCCTTAAGGGATGCTGGTACCATCGTGAGTTTCTTTAGCCATCACAAGGGAGTTATGTGTAAATTATTTCACAGGGTTGAGCACTCTGGTGAAAGTGTCATGAATTGACTGGGACAAAGAACAGTAACACGGTGCCATCCGGTTATGAATGTCGCATTCCTGGAAAACTGTTTTCCTAATCAAAAGTCCCAAAGTCCACATTCCTCCAAACAGAAACACAGTCAGGCCTATTCCAGCAATATTGGGCCCCGGTGGCAACTTCTGTCTTAGTTAAAGTTTAAATTGCTGTGAAGAGACACCACGGCCTTGGTGTCTAATAAAGGAAAACATTTAATTGAGGCCGGCTTACAGTTTCAAAGGATTAGCCCATTATTGTCACAGCAAGAAGCACGGCAATGAGCAGGCAGACATGGTTCTGGAAAAGGAGCCAAGTGTTCTACATCTGGACCAGCAGGCAGCAGGAAGAGAGAGTGACACTGGGCCTGGCTTGAGCATCTGAAACTTCAAATCCCATCCCCGGGGACACACTTCCTCCAACAAGATCACCTCTTAATACTGCCACTCCCTCGTGGCCAAGCCTCCAAATCTATGAGTCTATGAGGCCCATTCTTATTCAAACCACTACATGGGACATTCTAGACCAAGACTGTAGCAGAACCCATAAAGACAAAAGCTTTTTAGAGCAGCACCCATGAGTCACAAGGTGGTCTGGGCTGCAGCCCAACTTGAGTACAAGTTGCTCCATGGTTAGAATTTTATTGAGATGAACACCACAATACCCAACATCTAGAAAAGTCTGGACAAGTAGATGACTGGAGAAGAGTTAAAGACCAAAATAGAATTTCGTGAGCAGGACTGGAAGCTAAAGGGAATCCGGGACTTTTGTTGTTGTTTGTTTGTTTGTTTCTCATGAAGAACAGAGAGAGGAGATGTATTTGAAAGACCCCCGGAGTGGGGAGACTCTCACTCAAGTCTCAGGATGATGCAACACCCCAAGAACTCATGAGAGACCGATCTTGATGCAATCAACAAGAGGTTTATTGATAGGGACGACAGAAACCAGTGCACTGGGGTCAAGATTCATATCCCACACAGGGGTAGAGGAGTTCGACCTTGAATGGTTGAAAGAAGAGGTATTTAAAGGAAAAACCATACCGAATCACAAGGAAGGACCTCCTGTTTCTCATAATTGTTCTTTAACTTCATGGTTAACCAGTTCCTGCTATTATAGTCAGCTGCTATTATGGTTAGCTAGTCTCTGGAACAAAGTGGCTGAACCAACTGGTACAATTACTTTTTCTGTGACCAGCTAGTTTCTGGAACAGGCAGTTCCAGGGGCCGCTTTTGGCTTCAACTTCTGTCTAGGGGGCAATTTTAAACTTTTTCCTTTCATATTCACAGTGACCACATTAGAAGGGGATTAAAGGAGTCAAGTGACCACCTCTGCCCTAGTCTGTTTCTAGGGCACTTTGAAATAGGGTAACACCCTGTCACCTTGAACTTGGAGCCATCCCTCAGCCTCAGCCTCCCCACTGCTAAGATTATAGGCAGGTGCTGCTGTACTGTCTGGGGCTGGTTTCTGCTCTCCTGTCCCACGTGGCTCGTCTCCAGGTGGATTCCTGTTTCTCTTTTCTTTCTTTCTTTCTTTCTTTTTTTAATACAGAGTAGTTTCTCTCTTTCAACACTAGATTAAAATCTTAGTAGAATATCAAGGTTTGGTCCAAATAGTAATTTTACTGTTACCATCCAAACGACCACTAACCACTTGCAGATCTCCAGGGAATCTGCTCACATAGGGAACTTCACAGAGATGAACTTACAGAATTTCAGCAGCAGACACAGAGGCTGTAAAGGAGTTGGTTTCAGGATGAGGAGCCGATGCTGCCAGAAAGGACAATGTGCTGCTCAGTGCTCCTGCAGGAGGGTGGGGCTTTGGGCCTGGACCCCGTGCTTCTGAGTGGCTGGCAGCAATTCCTTGTCTCACTCAGTGATGGTCCAGCTGTGGACCTCTGTTTTATGAACTTCTTGATGTTTGACAACTACAAAAAAAGTCTAGATTTTGTGAGAACAGATCTTTTTTCTTTACTTGAGTTTGTTTTGTTGTTTTTGAGATAGAATATCACAGAGTTCAAGCTGGTTTCCAAGTCATAATATTGCTGACACTGGCCTTAAATCCCGGACCTTCCTACATCCTAAGTGCTGATTTCATAAGCATAAAGCCTACATACATGATATTTAGGGGTCCTGTTTTTTCTTTAAACGTTTAATGTGATAGTGATATGCCTTGGGTGGACCTCAGATGAGACCTCAGCATTTGCTCTTCCTACCTCTGCCTCCCTTGGGCTAGGGCTCCTGTATGTACTACTGTACTCCGCTGAGAAATGACTTTCAAGTTTTATTTTCCAGACCTATTGTCTGGATGCTAGGTGAGATCAGACCATGGTATTTCACAAGACATTTCCTCCTCCTCCTCTTCTTCCTCCTCCTCCTCCTCCTCTTCCTCCTCTTCTTCCTCTTCCTCCTCTTCTTCCTCTTCCTCCTCCTCCTCCTCTTCTTCCTCTTCTTCCTCCTCCTCCTCTTCCTCCTCTTCTTCCTCTTCCTCCTCTTCTTCCTCTTCCTCCTCCTCCTCCTCCTCTTCCTCCTCCTCCTCTTCCTCCTCCTCCTCTTCCTCCTCTTCCTCCTCCTCCTCTTCCTCCTCCTCCTCCTCCTCCTCCTCCTCCTCCTCCTCCTCCTCCTCCTCCTCCTCCTCCTCTCCTCCTCTTCCTTTTGAATCAGTGAAAAAGAATGTCCATTTACAAGGCTTCCTACCTTTTTTTTTATGTAACAGTGACTGTAGAATGAATTGTACCTCCTGAATCTTACTTTCACGTGATGGAATAAAATCTTTACACCAAGCAACGTAAGGCACCTGCTGTTACTACTACTTTTTCGTCAAGGTGTAGAGAGATTGAGAAACCTCTTCAGCCTCATACTGGTACATGATGGGCTTCAGGTTTAGCTTGTAGTGACCATTTCTGAGGTCTTGATAACTCTCTGGGGTCTAGAAAATCAACTTTGTCATGTCAGAGTCTAGTTTTTCAGTCTGGCTTTTAGGGAGTTGCAATGGGAGCCATCCAGCACTCCCAGAAACTAGAGACCCTTCCAAATCAGTGACTATTTATATCCAGAGATAACAAAAATCAAGGAAGAAGGAGGTTAGGGGAAAAATCCATGTAAGAAAGATGGATAGGGCTCTTGGTGTGGTCCAGAAACTTCCACCTGCCTTGAAGCTACAGTCACCAATTAGGCCTTGGTAGTACCTTGCTGACTGACAATCAAGAGATCTTGCTTCATAGCTCTCTCCTGGTTCTTCTCTTAGATGGCTTCTCCCACTTCATTCTCATTTTGATACACATAGGCACAGTCAATCACCAGCCGCCTTCACAGCTTCCTTGACTTGGCCAGGGGGAGACTGAGGAGGCAGAGAAAGAATCATCAGATGTATTCAAGGCCCCTGTAAAGGCTCCAAATGAATCACAGAAACTAATAAGTTATTACTAGAGTGGGTCATGAGATGACGATCATGACACTGACATATACATTAAGATGCCATGATGAAACACATCACATGATAACCTACAAAACTTAGTGAAACAAAAAAAAACCCTAGTTCACTTTTTCTTTTCCTGTGAAGAGTTTTCTAGTGTATGTTTTTCTCCCCAGGAGATGGAAGCAAGGCCACGTCTAAGTACAGCGGAAAGTGTAGCTGTGGGTTTTGGGCTGCAGAAGAGAGGATGGGGCTGGGACTGGTTAGGGAGCTGCAGCCTGGGTCAGCCAGTCTGGACTCAGGGACTCTCAAGGATAGTAACACTTAGAGAAACCAAGTGTCTCTCCCTTCAACACCACAGCCTTGCTACGCTGCTAGTGACCAGGAACTCATTCCCACAGCAGGATGGAACGTTGTCTTTTGTGCTTTTCTTTACTTTCCCCTCTGCATCTCAATTCTGTATGCAGTGACAGGACGGCATTGTCCTAGGCCCCAGGAAATCTCTCCAGACCTCCAAATACTGAATCCACATGGATAAATCGTGTCCTCTGTGAGCTTGTAGAGAGATCGCCTTTTTTACTGTCTTATGCCTATGTATGCATTGCTTGGCAAGCATGCAATGAAAACCGAAAATCAGATGAATCGTGGGAAAGGAATCTGCTGTAACCCAAGCATGTTGATCAAAACAAAAGCCCATTAGTTCTCTTCCCCCTTGACAACCAAACTCCTTTTCCTGTGTATGTTACATTAAAAAACATCATTAAGTAGCTAGGTATGGTAGTGCATACCTATAATTTTAGGACTCAGAAGGCTGATGTAGGCTGATCTTGAGTTTGTGCCCCGCCTGGCTACATAGCAACTTCCAGAACAGTCTCAATTATGTATAGAGATTGTCTAAAAGCTAAAATAAATTCTAATCAATGGGTATAGTTGGAATTCATCTAAATAAATCAATGTGTTGATTTATTAATGAACTTTATTATTAGCTAATTTATTATTAGTAAATTGATCATTGACATCAATTAAAAACAATTTCTACAACTGAGAATGAATGTGTTTTTAAGAGAGTGTACAGCAGGTAGGCAGACATGTGCCTGATGACCAATGAATAACTGCTTTCTTAATAGTGTGGGAGAGAATTCTGGTAAGTTCTGGTTGCATGATTGTTTTTGATATTTGTTACAAGTCATAAAACCAACCTCCCTATTGATTCATTTCTGAACTTGGTGATATAAGTAGTTGAGGTAGGTAAGCATAGGGTATAGCAAACCAGCCCAGGACACCGCTCATACAAACACCTCTTCTAACAATGCACTTGGAACAAGACTCTCACCTATGCATACAGACCGTCTTAGTTAGGGTTTCATTGCTGCGAAGAGACACCATAGCCGTGGCAACTCTTCTAAAGGAAAATATTTAATTGAGGCTGGCTTGCAGTTCAGAGGTCCATTATTGTCACGGAGAGAAGCATGGTGGCATGAAGACAGACCTGGTGCTAGAGAGGTAGCTGAGAGCTCTACGTTCAGATAAAGAGGCAGCAGGAAGAACAAGTGAGCCACTGGGTCCGGCTTGAGATTCTGAGATCTCAAAGCTCATCCCCAATAACATGCTTCCTCCAACAAAGACAAACCTACTCCAATGAGGCCACACCTCCTAATAGTGTGGCTCCCTGTGGGCCTATGGGGGACATTTTCTTTGAAGCCACCAAATAGGCTCCTCTCATACCAATGTCCTTAGCAGCAACCTGAACTCCCACCTGCACAAGCATCCGATTCCAAACAATGGAGTGAGTGTCTCCTCCCTCTAATGGCCATCAAGGACACAAGGATATTCAGTCATACTCCAAGTATATGATAGTATGGAGGGTCGGGAGCCCGCCCATTCTGAACTAGTTTTGGGTGCATGCATAGTAATACAAATTATATCTTCTGAGTGAACTTTTAGGAAGAATCCTCTATTTGCCATTGTCTTAAGTTTTATTGCTGTGAAGAGACACCACGACCAAGGCAGCTCTTATAAAGAAAAACATTTAATTGGGGCTGGCTTACAGTTTCAAGGGTTCAGTCCATTATCATAATGGCAGGAAGCATGGCGGCGTGCAGGGAGACATGGTACTGGCGAAGGAGTTGAGCATTCTACATCTTGATCCGTAGACAGCAGAAGTGACTGTGAGTCACACTGGGCATAGCTTGAGCATATAAGACCTCAAAGCCTGCCCTCCACAGTGACACACTTCCTTCGATGAGGCCACACCTACTCTACCAAGGCCACACCTCCTAATGTTGCCACTTCCTGTGGGCCAAGCATTCAGACACATGAGTCTATGGGGCCCATTCATATTCAAAACCACCACAACCAACTGATGATTGTGCATAGTTAGTTATGTGTACAATTAAAATCGGTTGCATCATAGAAGGCACATGTTCTGAGAATGAAGCCTAAGATATGCAAGCTTGTCAATCAAAACAGAGTACCACACAATTTTCCCCTTAGCAACAAACTCCCTTTCTATTGAATCCCGTAAAAGGAAGCACAGACATTGCCACGGGGCCATCAGTACTTTCTCACTCCCGTTACACAGCACAATTCTTCCTCCTACGTACTCTACTTCCCCATTCACAAAAGTTATCTTGCTACTTTTACAGCAGGTGAGTGCCTCTGTTTCATTCTTGCACAGGACACCAAGAACCTGGAAACACCTGGTCTGGACCACGGCAGCATTTGGGTAACAAAGTAACATCGTGGCCATGAATCTTAGCTCTAAAGGCTGTAAACAGGTATTAAATGACTGACTGTATGAATCATGTAGAAATGCGAAGGACTGGAGCATACTTTATGTTTGTAAATTCTTTCCTGAATAGTTAAAAAGCATTATTTCTTCCCCCAATTTAGGAAAACCTCATTCTGGCAATCAGCGTTTATAATTTACCTATCAGAGGGATAAATCGATTCAGAGAAGCAGACATTTTTATTATTTCCCATCAAAGAGGCTCCGCTGAGCAGCTCTTGTGCTATTTGAAACAGTGAGGGTTCAGAAGAGAGCTGGGCACGTGATCCCATTCTTGTTGAGAGGCCCGAATGTACAGTCACATTGATGGATGCTCTGGTGTGCGGTAAAGGGTTTTCAGAGAGCAGGGAACAAACTAAAGTGTTGCTCTGAGTAACATCCAAGGAGCTACCAAAGCAAAGGACAGTTGTGCAATCTTGACCTCAGTCATGAGAATACACTTAAGGAATTCAGAGTTAGGTCTTTACACAGAGTTACACAGGCTTTTGTGACTTCCTGCAGGAGGGAAAGTTGACTTAAGACCCTGAGGATTACCCACACTACTGAGAGCAAAGGCTCTTGGATGCTTGCTGGCATCCAAAAAAAAAAAAAAAAAAGAAAAAAGAAAAGTGGTTCTTAAGTAGAAAATCCTCCAGGTATTTCAGTTGTGCAGGAAATGTGTCAAAGCAGAGATAAGACCACCCTCATGGATAGGTGTGATTGGTTACAAACAACAAACTGAGAACATGTGTCTTCTGCCATGGCTTGGGTGTAACCACTGGTTCACACTTGTGTCCTTAGCCAACAGATCTGATTCCTTGTGGTGTTGAGCCTTTGAGGGGTTTTTGTTTGGTTGGCTTGGTTTTTGGTTGTTGGTCTTCCTGCATTCGCAAACCTTTGTTGTATGTGTTTTGGTTCTGTTTCTATGGGGTTTCCCTAGGCAGATCAGGCTAATCTCAAATTCTTAGGTGTTTATGGTCCTGCTGCCTCAACCTCTGGAATGTTAGGACTAAAAGTATGCTCAGTTTTTAAGCCTTTGTTTGATGAAGCCTTTGTTTAATTATCATTCCTTCCAACTTCAGGCTCTCTCACAAACACTGATTTCCTTATCAGGAGTCTGCTGCCACCTAGTGGTCATTGGCCAACTCACATGTTCATCCATGATCTCCAGGCTAGGAAGTAGTCACCGGAACCAAGGCGGAGCTGGAAGATTTGGATATTAGCACTCAAAATATCTGGAGTTCAGCATAAGGAAAAGGAGAAAGTTGTTAGGTACAATAAATACAAGATAGTAAGATTTTAGGGGCTAAAAGAAATTTAGGGGTAATATCAAAGCCTTAGCTATGTGGAAGAAGGTCCTTAAAGTTGAACGTCAGAGAAGTTGTAACAGCCACTCACACTCCTCACTCAGATGTGTTTGTTTTCTATGATCCACGTTTCAAGGCTATTGTTTAAATCCACCCCGTCCAATTCATTGTCTCTAAAGTGTTGGTGGAACTGACTGGAATGTCTGAAATTAAAGGTGACTATTAGGATGCACGCAGTCAGGAGAATGCATGCATTTGAACCGGGTGGCTTAACTTTTAAAAGGACAGTTTCAAATACTTAGCTTTTTCAAGCCAAGCAACTATTTTCAAAGACCTTGCAAAGATTGTTGCGTGTATCATTACTGAGCAATTTCCTGCACTTGGTACTTCAGTAGTCAGTCTATGCTTCTGAAAGGAAAACACTCGGATGTTGCTAGTACTTGTTGCCCAAAAAATTGACACATTGAAGCTATGTCCTTCCCAGCTTCCCAACCGTTTAGTCTCCCTGAAAACTTTCTAAGCGAAACTTCCATTCAAGAATTCTGAATCTGTGGTTCACACACTCCACACCACAGAGGATCCTCTGAAGTCATTTGGAGAAATTTGCTGTCTTTTTTCACCCACTTTTTAAAAAGCAACATCTTAAAAGGGCCATGTCCCATGACTATAGGGCCCTTGCTCTGGGCAAGGGACTTCCAAGCCTGTACCTTGCAGGGTCGTCCCTCCTTTCTGAGCTCCTTAATCACTGTGAGCTATTCTTCTTCCTCAGACTTCTCTCAGGAAATTTGGAATTGATAAATATTTACTTCCAGGCTACTTCGCCCTTGACCTCATAAGTCTTTGGCCAGCTTGGAGGAATTCCCTTCTTTACTTCCCAAAAGCAAGATGATTTCTAGAGACTTCTTTCAATCCTTGGACTATATTTCTGCCAACCGTGGGTGTCAGTGGGCGTGAGAAACACAGTGTTGCCTAGCAGCCCGAGGAGTTCTTCCAGAGATTTCTATTCAGATGAAGCTACGGAACTTTAAAGTCACTCCTTTGATACTATTCCCACTTAATACTCCTCCATTGTTGAGATTTCTAAGTGAAAATTTCTTTCAGTTCCTCAGATCTGTATTTCTTGTACCAAGTAATTTTTCCTCCTTTCCTGTCGACTTTACTGAAGAATTTCGGGGTGAGGCTGTGGAAAGCAGAGTTGGACTTTACTGAGAATTTGGTCCTGGGCGTGTAGTTAAGATGGTAGGGTGTTTGCCTCGTGCCGTGTCCTTACATGGCTCCGGGGACAGACCTAACTGGGGGCAGCAAGGGAACAAAGAAAGACAACACAAAATCTGGGTTTCAGGCGGACTAGGCTCTCTGCTGGAGAAACAGCAACACCCCAGAAGCCCAGAGTGTATATTCTATACAGCTGAGCAAGGAGTCAGCTGATATTGCATTCTATTAACAAGGAGACAGAGTTAATGGCATACATCTGGATCAAGGAGACAGATTTAGTTAATCTCTGTAGGAGCAGGCTTTGCAGGGAGCAGAATTCAGGGTGTAAACATCTGGGAGGGGTGGGAGGAAGAAGCTGGGGTGGGCATTTCTGCGTGCACCCTCAGCATCCACACATGGACCAGAAAGGACGGCTTTTCTGTTTCCCCATGAGCCTCCTGTGGCTGTGCTCAGGGCTGTATGCATTCTCTCAGGGCCTTCTCTACTCCCAAAAGCCTAGAATGCATGCAAGAAGCCCTGGATTTGATCCCTGGCTCCCTATGAACTGGGTATGCGGTACAGGTCTGTAATCCTGGTGCTCGGAAAGCGGAGGTAGTAGCACTGCAAGTTCAAGATCAGCTTTAGGTACAAACCCTGTGTGCATAGGCCTTGATAGAGAGGTGCTTAGGGCAAGGGCAGTGCACACTGTAAACAAGGATGTGGATGCCTCGCATCCGATGGCTGTGTCTTTACAGTGATGTGTAATCTATTACATATACACACACACACGCACATATGATTTCATGGCTTCCGAAATTAAATTTCAAATGGTCGTTAAGAAACTTTTTCTTTTTCAGTAAATGATCTCATAGGGTGAGTCTGTAGGTCTCATGGTCAAAGGAATCCTTACTATATTAAGCTTCTCAAAAGGGAGCCACACATATGATTTTCCTGTTAACAAGGCATATATATATATATACACACATATATACATATATATACATATATATACATATATATGTATGTATACACACACACACACACACACACACACACACACACACTTGTTTGTGAGGGTCTCAGAGAACTGCAGGTTTATGGCTTGGAAAGCAGTAAGGTCTTATTCATTAAGACTTTAGGCCTAGATCACTGGCACCTCAGTATTCTTACTGAAATATCTCTCTATGGAAGGGATCGTGCCTTCTTGCAGTGAGCTTTCAGAGCAGTTTAATCTTGTGCCAGAGCAACTAGCATGTGCCGCCCCCAGCTTTGTACAATCCTGGGGATTGAACCTGGGGCCCTTTGCGTCTAGACCAGCCTCTCTATAAACAAGCTACATACCGGGACAGACAGTTCCGCTCTTTCAGGCTGCATTTCTTTGGGGTTTTGTTTGTTTTTGTTTGGTCTGCTTTGGGTTAGCGGCCACAGCTTGCGGTTAACTTGTTTTTATCTTTAAGCCAAAGGAAATTCTGAGTGTTTTTATTTCCGTGTGCATGTGTGCGTGTGTTTTAATAGACCAAAATAAAGGACTTTTCACACAGTCATTAAATTCCACCTTGTTGGATTCATTGTCTCCTTGATAGACTTTAGCACATTACTATCCTGCCCCAAGATCACACTACGTATCCCTTTCCAATCAGCAATACTTTCCAATTATGACCTTTATTGAACATATTGCTAAAATGTTTAAATAGAATAGAAATCTGCGATTTGCCACAAGAAAAGTGAAAGAAGTTAGTTTTTTTATTAGATATATTTCTTTACTTACAATTCAAATGTTATTCCCCTTCCCAGTTTCCTGTCCTTCCCATTCCCTTCCCTTCCCCCATCCCTCCCCCATATGGGTATTCCCTCTATACATCCCCCTTACTGCACCTCCTTATTCCCCTGCACTGGGGGTCCAACCTTGGCAGGACCCAAGGGCTTCCCCTTCCACTGGTGCCCCAACAAGGCTATTCTCTGCTACCTATGCAGTTGGAGCCCTGGGTCAGTCCATGTATAGTCTTTCAGTAGTGGTTTAGTCCCTGGAAGCTCTGGTTGGTTGGCATTGTTGTTTTTAAGGAAGTTAGTTTATTATTACTTCTTGAGTATGGTCATTCAGTTGGTATGAAGTCACCTAATCTATAGTCTAGGGCTTCTTATTAGATATTTTTATCATTAAAAAAAATGATCTTTCCAAATGCCTGTCCAAGTCCGCATACTAAGCTTATGCCACCTCTACTCCACCTTCCAGGCCAGAAACCCTGTCAGAAACCTTCCAGTAGAAACCCTTTCTACCGTAGGATGGCTTATTCACAAAGATGAATTCCATGTTCATCAGCACCTGAGATGCAGGGCCCCTCCACCCACATTAGGAGAACAAAGGCACACGCTGCAGTTTTCAACAATTCTCTTCTGAGGTGTTAGAGATGCTAGCTGCTTATTGGGAAGGATGAACTTCTGGAAGACTGAGGAGACAGAAGGAGACAGCCATCCAAGACGGGCACAGAGGGAAATAATGGCACAGAGGCCAGCGACCAAGCAGCACCGAGGGCTCATTTGAGGTCAGCGGCTCTAAGTTTAAGGTAAGAGCACTCCTTATAGGTGTCTCTTTCTCCATCTCTGGCTTAGAATAGAGGTGAATTCAATTTGTCTTACACTCTAGATATTCTACTTAACAGCTCCCAGCATGTAATTTTTCCAGGAAGGCATATAGGAATCTGGTAAGAAGTATTTATCAAAGATCACAATCTCAAATCCTAAGTCTGAAGGACAGGTCTGAACGTAAACTTACTTGGGAATAAGGTTGCTGCAGACTGACTAAGTTAAAAATTGGGGGGGGGGGGGTTGGGGATTTAGCTCAGTGGTAGAGCGCTTGCCTAGGAAGCGCAAGGCCCTGGGTTCGGTCCCCAGCTCTGAAAAAAAAAAAGAACCAAAAAAAAAAAATTGGGGGATTAGGCGATCCTAGCTTGAAGGTTGGTCCTAAGCCCACTGACTGGGCTCTTTATAAGAGAAAGGAGATTCTTTAAAAGAGAAACGGCTACCAAAGGTGCCTTGAGGATAGAGATTAGAATGCAACTTCTGCAAGTACCGAGTTTGCTAGTCAGTTCCAGAGGCTAGGAGCCTGGCACTCCCCACATAAACAACCCTGCTGACTGCTTGACTTCAGATTGTGTCTTCTTCAACTGAGAATAAACTTCTGTTGATGTGAACCATGAGTTTGTGGTAACTTACTGTGGTAGCCCTACAAGTTGAGACAGGGAGGGACTCCTACTTCACTGGTGGTGGTGAGAGGGGGGGTCAGGGAGTTTTCTTGAGGCTAGAAAAGGAGACCTGGCACCCTCCGAAGTCCCTGAAACCTTATGACATTTCCTGTAGGGTCCTTCTCCAACACCACAAGTCTTCCAGAAGCCACACACAGAGAGAGCCTGGGAACCCTTCGGTTATTTTGAGTCCATTGTCCAGTTTCCATGAAAGTCTTTACAAATATTTTGTTCTCCAGGAAGAGAACCAACCCTTCTCTATGGCTTACTCAGCCTTGCTCTGTAGCCCTGACACCTAGCTTACAGTAAGTCTGTGCTAATTTTGTCCCGGAGGAAGGTAACCTCCCACGCATCTGGACATCTCTGGGTTCCTGACTTGTCTCATCTGGAATGAGACAAGTCAGCACCAACACCACACTCTCTTGCCTCTATTCACAGATGCTTTATTTGATTCTAGCTTCTACCTTGGTGCCCTCAGCCTCCCCAGGGAGTCCCTACTTATCCTTCAAGACTTGTTCCAAGAGCTTCAGCTTTCTTCATGAAAGCAAGGCATTAATTACAGTTTCTTTTCTTTTTTTTTTTTTTCTTACAGAACTGTGAATTGCTATGAAAGAATTTACTAAATTCTATCATGGCTTACTTCTACCTGAGACACTTGGAGGAGGTATCCTGACTTATGAATCACTCACTGGCCTTTAGCTTAGAATCCAGCTCAACGCTTTTCAAATAAGCCCAGGAAAGTTCTATCAAGAATCTCCAACAAGCACCTTTAAATTTTCTTTTTATAAAACACGCAACTGTGGTGATTGAATTTCTTCTGTTTGAGATTACAGGTTACTCAAATTTAACAAGTAAACAAATGGCATGGAAAAATAGTGCAGCTTACGTCCAAGAGTTCATCAGAGAAGTCTCGGGAGTTTATTGCCTTGCTACTTTGTTAAGAAGAGTTTCTTCCCCGCAGAAAGAAATGGCAATGCCATCTCTGGGATCACCACCTCCTTCAGCACACGGCAAGTGGGTACTCCCTGTTTGAAATGAGCTTAGCAAAAGCTTCCCAGAATTCATCACCGGAGAGTCACCCTGAGCCACGCTCCCCCTATCTGGTCAACGCAGAAAGCGGAAGCTTCCACAGCAGGTGGTGTCCCTTGGATGCGATCCACAGCAGGTGGTGTCCCTTGGATGCGATAGGTCTGCACTTTATCCAAAGGCCCCTTTTCATCATGTTTCACCGGGGTTACATCAGTCAGGAATGTTTTGTATTTAGAAATATTCAACAGGAATCCTTAGCTGTATTCAAACAAAATTAGATTCCTGGTCCAAGCAGCTAGGCCTCTATGTAAGCATGCTCTGTGGGAGACATGAACAGGAGCTGCGGCAGAAACATCTGGAGGGAGGGAATTTGGTGCATTCCCACGGTGCCAGATCCATGGGAGAGAGCTAGAGACCCCCTTTTGTGATTCAGGCTAAACTCAGACTTATAAAAGAGTAAGATACACATAAGTCATCCTCTCACTCACCACGGTCACTATCTCTGCCTCAAAAGCTGCCCAAGACTCACAATGCAAACCCGACTGCTATGCGGCTCAGATGTTTGCGCTAAAGAACCTTCCCAGCAAGGTGGTCCAAGAGCGTCACGTGATTTCACCTAACACCCATCACGTAATATTCCTCTTGTAATCAGATACAAGGATTTCTCATACCTAATTTCTGCATCTTCCCATTTTGGTGACCAAGAGCCTCTGTCAAGTCACATAGGCAGAAGCTTGGGACATGCCCATCTCTGGGATCCCCTGATGTACAAACCTTCTGGAATGCTCCCTTCCAGAGAGCGAAGCCTAAAAACAGACCGACAGGCATGAGTAGTGAGTACCGTCACACTGAAGACTAACTGGACCCACTGTTTTTCCAGATGCACACCATATCCAGAAGTGTCCAGACCTCAGGCTATAATAAATAATAATGCAATGTATATATTATATGTATTGTTTATTGTTATATTATATACTATATATGCATTATTATATAATCTAAGTATTATTAATATATAATATATTGTATAATATAATATCTTAATATATTTTAAAAAGAACATGTGCTTTTTTAGTTTAGTTAGACTATTTGGTTTAGAGGAGCAAACTTTGGACCCAGTTCCTGTGGCATAAGATTCTTCCTTCCCTTTACTATCATTAGAGACTTTAAAAGAGCATATTTTATTCTCCCTGAATGGGTTAAAGTTTTTACCTCAGAGTCTTGCTCTGTTCGTTTTAATAAACTCTTTCTCTGGAGGAGGATCTGAATCTGAACTTACCTCAAGGACCATTCCTCCCTAACAGGACTTTCTAATCACCTGCGACCATTTCTAACTCTGAAATTTTCTCATGTGATCTACCACCTCAAGGCAATTTCCTTATTTACACTGATTTATCCTTAAATTCAAGGGATGGTGCTATCCTGTCTTCAGAGTCTGTCGATGCTTCTCCTTTCCACCCCAAGGAACCGGCGGAGGAACAGAACAAGGAGGAAAACAGTTCCCAGAGCTCGGGTAAGCAGACCCAGGAAGGAACACCAGCAGTCGACTACGTCACTGTCAGAATCACAGCGAGACCGAGTAGGTTGGAGGGACTATCCAGACAACTCTCTTGTTCTACAAGCCAGAGCCAAAGAAACTTAAACAGCACACTCCACAGAGGTCAGGATCCAAAGACGAGGAGGCAGTGAATGATCTGTGAGGAAGGATTAACCCACGCGCATTTCTCAACCCTTCCTGCAGGCGGAGAGGAGAAGGGCAGTTACGTTTAACACTGAAGTCTTTGACTGAGTTCCTCCAAAATGGAGATTCACAAAAATCTGTGCCTCTAGAAAGACCCTGAGACAGCTGCATGGCACTAGAAGACACTGATAAAATTAAAATTAAGAGCACTGGAAGATGTTTATTTCGAGGGCGGCTATGAAACCAAATGTCACGCTGAATCTCTGCATCTTGACTTGGGGGTGTTAGTGCAAGCGGACTGTGAGCCAACAACCCTGACACTGCTTCAGCTCCTTGATACTCCTTCTTTTTCTCTAAAAATTAGATATTTTAAGTATTTAACATTTCAAATGTTATCCCTCTTTCTGGTTCCCCCCTCCTGTACCCCCTCCCCCTGTTTTTATAAGGGTGCTCCCACTCCCGCCTCCCTGCCCTGGCATTCCCCTACACTGGGGAAACGAGCCTCTCCTTCTATTGATGCCAGACAAGGCCATCCTCTGCTACATACACAGCTGGAGTCATGGGTCTGTCCGTGTGTACTCTTTGGTTGGTGGTTTAGACCCTGGGAGCTCTGGGGGTGGGGGGTCTGGTTGGTTGATATTGTTATTCTTCCTATGGGATTACAAACCCAGTCAGCTCCTCAACCCTTTCTCTAACTCCTCCATTGGGGTCCCTGTGCTCATTCCGATGGTTAGCTGCAAGCATCCTCACCTATATCAGTAAGGCTCTGGCAGAGCCTCTCAGGAGACATCCATATCAGACTCCTGTCAGCAAGCACTTCTTGGCATCAGCAATAGTGATTTGGTGGCTGCCTATGGGATGGATCCCCAGGTGCGGAAGTCTCTGAATGGCCTTCCCTTAGGTCTCTGCTCCAATATTTGTCCCTGTACTTCCTTTAGACAGGAACAATTCTGGGTTAAAATTTTGATAAGGGTCGGTGGCCCCATCCCCAACTGGGGGCCTTGCCTAACCTCTGGGTATGGTCTCTACAGGTTCTCCCTCCCCTTTGTGGGGAGTTTCAGCAATCTCATCCCTGTTGGGTCCTGGGAACCTCTTGCTTTCCTGGCATCTGGGACTTGCTGGTGGCTACCCCCAGTTCCCCATCCCCCATTGATACACACCTCTGTTCAAATTCCTGACCCTCTGTATATCATCCTGTCTCCTCTCATTCCTGATCCTGCCCCCCTTTGTCCCCTCCCTTTCTTCTCGTCCTCCCAAGTCCCTCCCACCCTCTACTTCCCGTGAGTATTTTGTTCCCCCTTCTAAGAAGGACTAAACATCCACACTTTGGTCTTCCTTCTTGAGCTTCATATGATCTGTGAATTAATTGTATCTTGGGTATTCTGAGCTTTTGGGCTAATATCCACTTATCAGGGAGTACATACCATACGTGTTCTTTTGTGATTGGGCTACCTCACTCAGGATGATATTTTCTAGTACCATACATTTGCCTAAGAATTTTATGAAGTCATTGTTTTTAATACTTGGGTAATACTTCGTTGTATAAATGTATCCTATTTTCTGTATCCATTCCTCTGTTGAAGGGCATCTGGGTTCTTTCCAGCTTCTGGCTATTATAAATAAGGCTGCTATGAACATAGTGGAGCACGTGTCTCTTTTATATGTTGGGGCATCTTTTGGGTATATGCCCAGGAGTGGTATAGCTGGGTCCTCAGGTAGTTCAATGTCCAATTTTCTGAGGAACCTCCAGACAGATTTCCAGAGTGGTCATACAGCTTGCAATCCCACCAACAATGGAGGAGTGTTCCTCTTTCTCCACATCCTCGCCAGCATCTGCTGTCACCTGAGTTTTTTATCTTAGCCATTCTGACTGGTGTGAGGTGGAATCTCAGGGTTGTTGTGTTTTGCATTTCCCTGATGATTAAAGATGTTGAACATTTCTTTAAGTGCTTGTTGGCCTTTTGATATATTCCCCAGTTGAGAATTCTTTGTTTAACTCCGTACCCCATTTTTTTTTTTTTTTTGGTTCTTTTTTTCGGAGCTGGGGACCGAACCCAGGGCCTTGCGCTTCCTAGGTAAGCGCTCTACCACTGAGCTAAATCCCCAGCCCCATCCGTACCCCATTTTTAATAGGGTTATTTGGTTCTCTAGAGTCTAACTTCTTGAGCTCTTTGTATATATTAGACATTAACCCTCTATCAGATGTAGGATTGGTAAAGATCTTTCCCCAATCTGTTTGTTGCCGTTTTGTCCTGTTGACTCTTCTTGAGGCCTAAACAATTATTATGTGGAAAGCTTCACCAAGCTTATCAACCTAAGATAAGTTCATAAGCCCAAATCTTCCAGAGTATTTTAATTCTTAATGTTTGGGAGGTGAGGGTGGGAGTGGGTGATGGGACTCTAATAACTTATCACCTGTGGCCTGGTATCAGCCATTCTTCATCAGCAAAACTAACTCTTTTTAATTAAATTAAAATTAACTCTTTAATGATGAAAATCAAAATATCAACATCCTAAAGATTTCTTTTAACACATGGGTCAATACAATAGGAAACACTGGTTTTCTTTGAGAAGTCAATTAGTTGACTACCGTCCCAATATAATTATATGAGACACATTTCTTTAGTCTGGGTATTATTTCTTAAAATGGGTCTTTACCTGAAAAAAATGCTCTACAGGTGATATCTCAGGATCTGGGAAGGGTGGCTCATGACCTGCGATTACAACACATCTGGAGGCTGAGGTAGAAAGGCTGTTGTGTGCTAGAGGTCAGCCTGAGTCACAGTTTCAGGCCGGGCTGAGCTATATTGCATGATCATGTGAGATCATGTCAACAAACAAACAAAACACCTCAGGCACAATATCAAGTAAACTAAGTGAATTGTAGATCTTCAGACGTATTGAATGTTGGGTGGGACATCCGAACATCAGAATATTTCTTTATGTCTGCCCATATTATTTTAGTAGTGATTCTGCTTGATACAGAATTAACCCTGGTGTATTTTTTCACAGCAATTCCAAGACTTAGATTGAGAGCTGGTAGTTTATTTAAACATTAATAATAATAATAATAATAATAATAATAATAATAATAATCCAGTATGAATGGGGGACAATGAGTCTGAGAAGAGCAGGAAGTCAGCAGAGAATACAGTAACGAGGTTACTGCTGTAGGGAGAGCTCGTTACTACCAGGTGACTTTGGAAGGTAAGAGTACAGCATGCCTTGAGTTGTACTAGCCAAAGGACGAGAAAGCTAGAGAAGCAGCACCTGTCATTAATTGGAGGACAATTCCCTGTAGTCTAACGTCTGAATACTTCCTGCCTGTCTGGTACTCAGTAGCATCTCGTGATCAAAGAAAAGACTGATTAATGCTAAAAGATACAGGCATTTACTTTAGTGTGTGAGCTCATGGAGGAATGTTGAGTGTGGAGGAGATATGTAACAGAACACATTATCATCATCATCATCATCATCATCATCATCATCATCATCATCATCATTACCTTCAGAGATGTGACTGATTGTAAGCCCATCATTAACACCAAAAGGCAACCAAAGGTACCAGATGTGAAAGCATAAGTTACACCCTTTCTTTTTTACACAGGGTCCTTGCGTATTCCTCCTCAACCCTCAGGTTCTAACCCAACACCAGGCTACATAGATGACCTGAGAAAACAAGCTTCTGTCAGAAGACAATAGGGAGAGGCCAGAGAAGCTCTACAGAGCACACTCAGCAAGAGACTGCAGTACTCTTCTTATCCATAAGAACTTAGTGCCCATCTTGCAAGGAAATTGTTTTCTCATGCTGTAAATTTTAACCATGTTTCTTTGCGGGTGGAGAGTTACAAGATTGTCCTTTCAAAAGGAAATGCTGAAGCCAATGTACTGTGCTTACAGCTAGTCCTTCATGAACTAGGTCTGCATAGTACTTCTCTTTAGATTCTATGGGGGCACTAACCTCCACTCAAATGCCAATCATTTAAAATTATTATATGTTTATATATATATGTATGTATATATTATACATTGCTAGAGAGTAATCTTCTGATCTTGGTTCTCTTTCCACTGCGGGTTCTGAGGATGTCACCAGCCCTGCACAGGAAGTGAGTTTACACATCTCTCCAGCCCTCAAATGCCACTCTTATTGGTATTAACACTTTGCTTCAAATTAGGTGCAGGCATAAAGAGACACCTCAGTAGGTAAGGGACCTGCTACTCTTGCATAGGACTCAAATTTGGCTCCCCACACCCATGATGGGCATCTTTTTTTTTTTTTTTGGTTCTTTTTTTTGGAGCTGGGGACCGAACCCAGGGCCTTGCACTTGCTAGGCAAGCGCTCTACCACTGAGCTAAATCCCCAACCCCCATGATGGGCATCTTAAACTACCTGAAATTCGGTTCCAGATTTGACAGACTCTTCTAGTCTCTGCAGGTACCCATGCATACAAGGTCATACACAAATACATAAATGAAAATAAACTTATGTGGCTGCTATCATTGATTATCAATAGGTGGAATCACTTAGGTAAGTTATGAAAATGTAATATAGCTGTTGGTGGAGGAGTACCAACGGTTGAAAGCTTCTGTAACCCTGACTGAATAGCATCCCTGAAGATACTGATCTCTCCTCAAAAGGACAAGAGATGTGCATTCACATACCCATGACGAATGTGCAGCTATGAACACCTCATGTGTAACTCCTCATTGACTGCACATCTGAAAAACAAATACAAAGAATGATTAAAGTCTCAATCCGTGGAGTTCCAGTTGGTTCACTCTCTGGATTTACATTTTTGTACTAACTTACAAGAAGGACCAGCAATATTCCAAAAGGAAAGGGCTTTAAAAAGCAATGTGGTTTATTTCTCAACTTGACCTCGTTAATTCTGTTTTTATGTCCTGATGTGCACTGAGCACCTTGTACCTCGGCTTCTGCCAATTTGAGAAATAGCTTGCATTGATTCCAGAGACACACTTTACAAAGCCCCTCAATACATATTTTCTTTAAATCCTAAATTTTATTCTATTGTTTTGTGTATGGAAAAACTGAGTCTAAAGGGAGGCTAAGTTGTGTCTGAAATGCCAATTTCCATACTATATTACTTACTCCATGCCCATTTGAACAGCTAAAATTTAAGGGTGATAATCTTAACTGTTGATAGGCTGTGGAATAATTAGAGCTCAGTTATGTCGCTGACAGGAATATAAAATGATGCAACCACCTTGATGGAACTGGCAGCTTCGTGACAATGAAAGACACAGCTTCCTTCAGATCAGCAAGTACAGTTTTAGGTGTTTATTCAAGGTAACATAAGCTCACAAAAGGATCTATTCAAGAATGTTCACTGCAGCTCTCTTTGCAAGGGCACAACATGGAAAAGCTCCTAAGTGCATCAAGAGGAGAAGGGGTGGACATGTTATGCTATTGTATCACTTAGCAATACAAAGAATGACTTGCTCTGCCAATACACAGAATAATACGAATGAGTGCTGAGAACAGACGCCAAATACCAAAGAACACCCACTTTAAATTCCACTCATTTTAAGTTATATAATAGGTAAAAAGTAATGTAAGATGAAAACAAACGACGACTTGCCTTTGGCGGTTTGGGAGTAAGTCCTCTTTCTCACGAGATAGAAATGTGGTAAGCATGTAGGTACACACTTAGATCCAGTAGTCAATAATTAAGACTTGTATATATTTCAATGTATGTAAACTTTATCCTACAAATGATAAAGTTAATAATTGGAACATTTGAGGACTGGGTGGCATAGATGAAACAAGAATGGTAGGACACCAGCCACAACTGAAGCTGAATAATCTGTAAATGCTGCACACAGACACACACATAGACACACACACACACACACACACAGATATAGACAAACACATAGACACACAGACACACATACACTGATGTGCACACACAGACACACACACAGATACAGACAAACACACAGACACACACACAGATACAGACAAACACATAGACACACACAGACACACATACACAGACGAGCTAACACACACACAGATACAGACATACACATAGACACACACAGACACACACAGATATAGACAAACACATAGACACACAGACACACATACACTGATGTGCACACACAGACACACACACACAGATACAGACAAACACACAGACACATACACAGATACAGACATACACATAGACACACACAGATAAGCAAGAATGATCAAAAGGCTTTCAGAGATCTGAAAATAGCTTCACATGGCTGGAGCAGAGTCTCTTGCAGTCTTTGATCTCATAGGAATTTTCCAAGATTGCAGTGAGCCGTAAACACCAAATCTCTTAGTCACATCTCATTCTGGAGCATGGATGGTTACAATGACTAACTAACAGAAATGAATTAATTGTGGTTGGAAAAACGGATTTTTTTTTCAACTATGAACACAAATCACACATTGTTCCTTGAGTTACAAGGTAACAGCATGGGCCATGTAGCTACCATAGAATATGATGGACACATCTAATGGTACAGGTTCATACCAGTATAATCCCCTTTTCTTGAGAAAGCCCTTGAAGTTACAGCAGCTAAACTGCACCACGCCCAATCAACAATTAATGAAAAAATGACAAATGACTTATAGTTATATTCCTGGAAATTTGTAAGAAGCATGCTGGATGAATCACCCTATTCATCACTAATGTCAATAATGAGATCATTAAATGAGACTGTATTAAATTTCTTTCATCTTAACACAATGGATGAGAGAGAGAGAGAGAGAGAGAGAGAGAGAGAGAGAGAAACTGAAAAAGAATTAAAGATTTTTTTTCAGAAGAGAACTTAAAAATCTCTGTAGTTTTTCGAATGAGAGGACTGACTCCAAGAAAAATGAACTGTTTTCTTCAGAGTAACAGTCGGGCAGACCTTGGTCACAGCTTCTGATTGTTTTTTCAGCTTGAGGTAGACTAGGCTACAATGTGTATGAATCTGAAATGCATCCATCTTGAGTAACTCAAGATAACTTTAACTTGGGTAATTTATAGATGACTGTCCAAATCCTCCACTGTCCAGAGGGTTTCCAGTGTGTTAGTAGAAATACTCTTTTGGGCCCATAGATCTTACAATTTAGGAGCAGGATAACATTTTCAAAACATTTAAAAAGAATAGGATAAAGCACACACACCATTTGCTTGCATAGGATTGACTACATTTTGAGTTGAGCCCCACTGTTTTTCCTCCAGTTTCTCGGTTTGCTTGCTCTTCTACTTGTGTACCAACACACGTTTTACATCTGTGATCTACTGTGTACCAATACACGCTTTGCATCTGTGATCTACTGTGTACCAACACATGCTTTGCATCTGTGATCTACTGTATACCAACACACATTTTATATCTGTAATCTTCTACTTATGTACCAACACACGCTTTGCATCTGTGATCTACTTGTGTACCAACACACGTTTTACATCTGTGATCTGTGTACCAACACACGCTTTGCATCTGTGATCTACTGTGTACCAACACATGTTTTACATCTGTGATCTACTTGTGTACCAACACAGGCTTTGCATCTGTGATCTTGGAGCTGTCAGTTATAATCTCTTGGTGAACTCTGAAGTCAGTTTCATAACAGCTACCACCAACATATTAAAGAATGAAGTTTTAACATTAGAAAATACTAGGGATCCTGAGAAAGGAGCAGAGCAGAAAGTAACGTAACACTTGGTTTCAAGGATGTTACTTCCACCATAGGGGTTCCTGAGTCAAGGTCAAAGCAAATATTACCAACACACTAACAACTTTGAGGGTTTCAGGAAATGACCGGCTTCTTAAGAATAAAGGACCTCATTGGTGAGGTCTCACGTGTCAACTGTTGGCATTAATTCCTGGGTAAATGAGTCCTGTTCAGAAAGTCCTTTACTACACCTATATCTGGTAGGGTATTGCCTGGTATCTTCTGGTGGCTTTAGCATTTCAGGTATCAAATTGAGGTGTTTGCTTATTTGCAGTTAGCTTTTGTGCAGGTTGACAAATATGTATCTACTTTAACTCTTCTGTAGGGGAACATCCGGCTTTCTGGTATCATTGGTAGAAGATTCTGTCTTTCTGGCTTGTTTGTCAGATAACTGGATCTTATACTAATGTTTTGCACTTGTGTTTGGTCTTCTATTTTGTTCCACTGATCTACATTTCTGGTTTTGCGTCAATACTATACTGTTTTTATTACTATAGCTCTAGAATATTTCTGGAAATCTGGAATGATAATTCCTCCCACACTGCTCTTTCTTGTTCAGGATTGCTTATCCAAGTCTTTTCTGGATCCACATGAGTAGTTCTGTTGTTGTTGTTAGTTTTCTATTTTTGGTGTAGACTGTTGTGGCTATTTTTGGTTGGGATAACATTGTATTTGTAAACTTGGTTTTGGTAGGACAGTAATTTTCACAATATTAATTTTTTACCAATTCATGAACATGGGAGATCTTTCCATCTTTTAATGTCTTCCTCAATCTTTCTTCAGAGATTTGAGGTTTTTATCATAGAGGCCTTTTACATCCTTGCTTAGGTTTACTCCAAGGTATTGTTGGTAGGAATGCAAACTGATACAGCCACTCTGGGAACCAGTATGGGGACTCCTAAAGAAGCTAAAAATAAATCTACTAAAAATAAAATAAATCTACCACATGATCCACCTGGCACCATTGTCTGGTCTATGCCCAAAGGACTTGACATCGTATTTCACAGATACTTGCTCAAAAATGTTCATCTCTGCTCTGTTCGCAGTAGCCTAGAAATGGAAACAACTTAAATTTCCTCAAGGAGATAAAAGGGTAATGAAAACATGCAACATATATATGGTGAAATACGGTAAAGAAAAAAATGAAATCATGGAATTCGAAGGTAAATGGATAGATAGTGTATTTGGTGAGTTAACCTAGATCCCAAAATACAACACTGTCAATAGTTAAGGCAATAAGAATTGTCAGAGTATGTGACCCTGTGTGCCAAACAAAGGAAGATACTCTATGGATTTTCTTCTTTTCCTCCCACAAAACTGATAACTTAATTCATAATGGTGATGGTTTGTAAATGCTTGGCCCAGGGAGTGGCACTATTAGGAGGTGTGGCCTTGTTGGAGTAGGTGTGTCACTGTGGGTGTGAGCTCAAGACACTCGTTCTAGCCACCTGGAAGTCCTAGCACTAGCAGCCTTCAGATGAAGATGTAGAACTCTCAGCTCCTCCTGCACCATGCCTGCCTGGATGCTGCTGTGTTCCCACCCTGATGATAATGGACTGAACCTCTGAACCTGTAAGCCAGACCCAGTTAAATGTTGTCCTTATAAGAGCTGCCTTGGTCATGGTGTCTCTTCATAGCAGTCAAACGCTAACTAAGCCAATAATCTTGTTTGTTGAAAGTAGTATATATTTCAATCGTTTTGTATGTGTCTACATTATGGGTCCATTCTTAACCTGGGTCCCAAGAATGGATATTGTCCAGAAATAAACAAGAAACACAGTTTAAGTTCAAGATCTATAAAGCTGATTTGTATATCAAAACTGGGTTGTCTAAAGCAGAGAAATAACTATCAAAGATGTGATAAAGAAGGAATACCAAACTTGTATGAAGTAGATCAGGTTGTGATCTGGAGGACAGACATCCTTAATCTGGGAGTGGTCTGAAGTGGGCCCTAACTTAAGGCATACTGTCTCTACATTTACTCACTTTCTTTCAGAGCAGGATACAGTGGGACTGTTTTTCCTTGAAGGTTTGCTTACTGAAGTTTGCCTCGTGGTTAAAGATTTGCTTGTAGCACTAGGGTCTCCTTATTTGATCAGCAGGTGTTGTAGTAATTTCTGTCACGTTGGGCAATGAAGATAATCTACACAGGACACCTTCATTTCATTTTCCAACAACAGGGGGAGCTATGGAGGCAGGGAAGTGTGACGGTGCGAACAGGACAGACACAGGTCAGCTGGGGGAAGTAGAAAACAGTCAGGGCTTGTGCTTGTTTATATCGGCGAGGACCAGTACAGATGCAAGCAACATACTGACCACTCCAAATATCCACGTGGTCACAGACCTGTGTTCCCCAAAGTGAAACTGATCCACCGAGAAGGCCCTTGTGCATACTTTCTCCCATGACCACCGAAAAGCAGACCAGCCTTGCCCTTCCAAGGCAAGGAAAGCTCTTTGATTCTGCAACCCAAGACTTTAGAATATCCTAGATCAGCCATTCTTCTCCCAGTGTGTTGAAATGTACCTCCCTGAGAGGGTTCAGCAGAGTACCTGGCTTCTGCTTTCCTTGTTCATCGAGGAAGGGATGAGCCGGATGTGAGCTAGTCATAAACGAACACAGAGACGGAAATACATGGAGTCTGGCATTAGGAAGCAAATTAACATCTTGGGCTATTAATTTTATTTTCCTTATACATTTTAAATCATGAGCTAGGGATATAACGTAGGGCTTGCCTAGCATGAATGATCCCCAGTACTACATAAAACCTGGCATGATGGTTTGTGCCCATAATCCTGACACTTAGGAGGTCATAACATTTGAAATGTAAATTAAAAATATATCTAATAAAATTAATAAAAAAAGAAGGATCATAAGTTCAAGGTCATCTTTAGCAGCTTAACTTTGAGACCAGCCTGTCAAAACCATAAATGATTAGTCCCCCTTTAAGGGGTGTGTGTGTGTGTGTGTGTGTGTGTGTGTGTGTGTGTGTGTGTGTTTGCAGAAGACAGAAGAGAGTGTCAGAACCTCTAGAACCCAAGTCAGAGGCAGTTGTGAGCTGCCCAACATGGGGACTGGGAAGTGGGCTCAGGTCCCCTAGAAGAGCGGCCAGCACGCTAACCGCTGCGCTCTCTCACCAGCCCCCAACTGTTGCTGAGGTCCTAGCATATAGATATCAATATTTCCCTTTATTCTCAGACTAGCAACGTGAGTAGACAGCGTGGAGTACACCATTTCTGTCTCATGACTGTGATGCCAAGGCTCTGAGACATTCAGTAATTCAGTGAGAACCACCCAGGTACTTGTATCAGGATCTAAATCACCACCCACCCAGATCTTAAGACATCATGTACAGGAATGACCTTTTGTCCTGTGGCCTGTGTTCTTTCTTTCCCCTGTCCTTTTTTCCTTCCTTTCTCCTTAGCTCCCCCCCTCTTCATCGTCTCCTTCCTAATGATGTAATATTTTGTTTATATTTGTAAGTAAAAATGAACCGACATTAACTCAGCATTCAGCTAAGACACCCGATGTTGTCAATCCCTCTGAAGCCTGGGGACCGCATTCTATCACCAATCTGTAACCAGTTCCCTTTATAGTCACCGTTCCCTTTCTTTCTTGTCACTGACACATCCTTATGAACAGACAGTGTTTTATTGCTAGGGTTCATGTTCGTGGAAGTGCTGCGTTCTTTTTTATTAAAAATTGTGCATCTGACAATTATCCATGTTGACGTGCAGATAATGTAGCTCGTTTGTTTTCACTGAGGCAGAGCAGTCTCAGGAGCCGCCAAGCTTTCTTCCTGATGAGCATTATCTCCAGTTTTGTGCTCTTAAAGCCATATGTGACTCCACTTGCACACAAGCAAAGAGTTTCTCCAAGACGTTCATGTCGCAGGGGGTGAAATGGCTAATTCATAGGACGTGCATACCTACAACCTTACTAATGCAAATTCAACTCCAGATCTTCTTTCCCATCTCCGTATCTAAGCCCTGATTGATTACCCAAGGAACAAGCATTCTTTGAAGAAAGATTTGATTACAGGGCCAGAACAAAGAACACATGCTGTGATGCCAGAAAATAAGAAAATGATCCAAGAAGCAAAACCAAACAAAAGCACACGCCAACTCAAAGGAGCATCTAGAAAAAACGAGAACGGCCAAATTAAAGCAACTGACCATAAACTGTAAAATATAATAAATGCCCAAACCTGGACAAACCAGCCACAGAATGAAGTATTGAATTATAATCAATAAATAGAGTAGTTTCCCATGAGTTATCTGATAAAAAAACTGATTAAAAAAGAAATAGGTTGGGCCTGGGGGAGAAGTCAGTGAAGTGCTTGCCGTATGGCGCAGGGTGACAAGGTAAGAGGAGAAACAAAGTTCACATCATTTTAATGTAATAGTGAAGATGTTTACTAATCACAAAGAGGAAAACACTGCTTTCAAAGGAAAGGAACCTGGCAAGACCACCATAAGCTAGTGACCGTAGGTGAACAGGATGACATCAGTATCACAAACAGCTGTGACCTGGTGTGGACGTAAGACCCCTCCATAGCACTCTCAGCCAACACGCCTAGCTTCACCGACAAAAAACATCGGACTCAAAACGGAGAGCTGTCTGACAAACAGAGTACACCCTTCACATATATCAAGATGGGTGGGGGAGACTGGGGGAACAAGTACAGACTGCAGGGGACCAAGGACAACTAACCAACTAAATGCCAGGGAGATGCCCGATAAGATCACGGAACGCGAGGGAGCCTCAGTGGGAAGTCAGCGGCGAAGCTCAAGGTCCCAGTTCCTGGCTCTGACTACTGTGCTATGGTTCTGTAAGATGTTAAGGTTAGAAGCTGGGTGAAGAATGCATGTAAGTTCATGTTCTGGCTACTTTTTTGAGCGTATAAATTAAGTTCAAACCTTCCAAATTTATTTTTTACCACTCCAAAGCTATAAAATGACTCCTAAGTCATGAGGTTAGTGATGAGAACACCAGCTTTATTCCTGGCAAGGCTGCTGGACTACATAGCTCAAGGATGAGAACCGATAAACAGCGGCTGCTGCTTCTCCTTCTCTCCTCCTTCTCCTCCTCCTCTCCTCCTCCTCCTCCTCTCCTCCTCTTCTCCTCCTTCTCTTCTCCTCCTCCTCTCCTCCTCCTCCTCCTCTCCTCCTTTTCTTCTCCTCCTTCTCTTCTCCTCCTTCTCTTCTCCTCCTCCTCCTCTCCTCCTTTTCTTCTCCTCCTCCTCTCCTCCTCCTTCTCTTCTCCTCCTCCTCTTCTCCTCCTTCTCTTCTCCTCCTCCTCTCCTCCTCCTCCTCCTCTCCTCCTCCTCTTCTCCTCCTTCTCTTCTCCTCCTCCTCTCCTCCTCCTCCTCCTCTCCTCCTCCTCTTCTCCTCCTTCTCTTCTCCTCCTCTTCTCCTCCTTCTCTTCTCCTCCTCCTCTCCTCCTCCTCCTCCTCTCCTCCTTCTCTTCTCCTCCTCCTCTCCTCCTCCTCCTCCTCTCCTCCTCCTCTTCTCCTCCTCCTCTCCTCCTCCTCCTCCTCTCCTCCTCCTCTTCTCCTCCTTCTCTTCTCCTCCTCTCCTCCTCCTCCTCTCCTCCTCCTCTTCTCCTCCTTCTCTTCTCCTCCTCTCCTCCTCCTCCTCTCCTCCTTTTCCTCTCCTCCTCTTCTCCTCCTCCTCCTCCTCTCCTCCTCCTCTTCTCCTCCTCCTCTCCTCCTCCTCCTCCTCTCCTCCTCCTCTTCTCCTCCTCCTCTCCTCCTCCTCCTCTCCTCCTCCTCCTCTCCTCCTTTTCCTCTCCTCCTCTTCTCCTCCTCCTCCTCCTTCTCTTCTCCTCCTCCTCTCCTCCTCCTCTTCTCTCCTCTTCCTTCTTCCTCTTCTTCCTCTTCCTTTTCTCCATCGTATTCTTCTTATCCTTCTCTTATTCTTTTTCCTTCTCCTTCCTCCTTTTCTTCCCTTTGTGGGTTTTTGTTTGTTTATTTTTGTTTTTTTGAGACAGGGTTTCTCTGTGTAGCCTTGTTTATCCTGGAAGTAGCTCTGTAGACCAGCTTGACCTCAAACTCACGGAGATCCGCCTGCCTCTGTCTCCTGATCAGCTTCCTAACAGCACCCTGGGCTTAGTGCACACAGCAGAGGAGGTGCGCACCCTAGTACACACAGCAGAGGAGGTGCACACCCTAGTGCACACAGCAGAGGAGGTGCGCACCCTAGTGCACACAGCAGAGGAGGTGCACACCCTAGTGCACACAGCAGAGGAGGTGCGCACCCTAGTGCACACAGCAGAGGAGGTGCGCACCCTAGTGCACACAGCAGAGGAGGTGCACACCCTAGTGCACACAGCAGAGGAGGTGCGCACCCTAGTGCACACAGCAGAGGAGGTGCGCACCCTAGTGCACACAGCAGAGGAGGTGCGCACCTTAGTGCACACAGCAGAGGAGGTGCACACCCTAGTGCACACAGCAGAGGAGTTTGTACACCCTAGTGCACACAGCAGAGGAGGTGCACACCTTAGTGCACACAGCAGAGGAGGTGCACACCCTAGTGCACACAGCAGAGGAGGTGCACACCCTAGTGCACACAGCAGAGGAGTTTGTACACCCTAGTGCACACAGCAGAGGAGGTGCGCACCCTAGTACACACAGCAGAGGAGGTGCGCACCCTAGTGCACACAGCAGAGGAGGTGCGCACCCTAGTGCACACAGCAGAGGAGGTGCACACCCTAGTGCACACAGCAGAGGAGGTGCACACCCTAGTGCACACAGCAGAGGAGGTGCGCACCCTAGTGCACACAGCAGAGGAGGTGCACACCCTAGTGCACACAGCAGAGGAGTTTGTACACCCTAGTGCACACAGCAGAGGAGGTGCACACCTTAGTGCACACAGCAGAGGAGGTGCACACCCTAGTGCACACAGCAGAGGAGGTGCACACCCTAGTGCACACAGCAGAGGAGTTTGTACACCCTAGTGCACACAGCAGAGGAGGTGCACACCTTAGCGCACACAGCAGAGGAGGTGCACACCCTAGTGCACACAGCAGAGGAGGTGCGCACCCTAGTGCACACAGCAGAGGAGGTGCGCACCCTAGTGCACACAGCAGAGGAGGTGCGCACCCTAGTGCACACAGCAGAGGAGGTGCACACTCTAGTGCACACAGCAGAGGAGTTTGTATACCCTAGTGCACACAGCAGAGGAGGTGCACACCCTAGTGCACACAGCAGAGGAGGTGCACACCCTAGTGCACACAGCAGAGGAGGTGCGCACCCTAGTGCACACAGCAGAGGAGTTTGTATACCCTAGTGCACACAGCAGAGGAGGTGCACACCTTAGCGCACACAGCAGAGGAGGTGCACACCTTAGCGCACACAGCAGAGGAGGTGCACACCTTAGTGCACACAGCAGAGGAGGTGCACACCCTAGTGCACACAGCAGAGGAGGTGCACACCCTAGTGCACACAGCAGAGGAGGTGCGCACCCTAGTGCACACAGCAGAGGAGGTGCACACCCTAGTGCACACAGCAGAGGAGTTTGTATACCCTAGTGCACACAGCAGAGGAGGTGCACACCCTAGTGCACACAGCAGAGGAGGTGCGCACCCTAGTGCACACAGCAGAGGAGGTGCACACCCTAGTGCACACAGCAGAGGAGTTTGTATACCCCAGTGCACACAGCAGAGGAGTTTGTACACCCTAGTGCACACAGCAGAGGAGGTGCACACCTTAGTGCACACAGCAGAGGAGTTTGTACACCCTAGTGCACACAGCAGAGGAGGTGCACACCCTAGTGCACACAGCAGAGGAGGTGCACACCTTAGTGCACACAGCAGAGGAGGTGCACACCCTAGTGCACACAGCAGAGGAGGTGCACACCTTAGTGCACACAGCAGAGGAGTTTGTACACCCTAGTGCACACAGCAGAGGAGGTGCACACCTTAGTGCACACAGCAGAGGAGGTGCACACCCTAGTGCACACAGCAGAGGAGGTGCACACCTTAGTGCACACAGCAGAGGAGTTTGTACACCTTAGCGCACACAGCAGAGGAGGTGCACACCTTAGTGCACACAGCAGAGGAGGTGCACACCCTAGTGCACACAGCAGAGGAGGTGCACACCCTAGTGCACACAGCAGAGGAGGTGCGCACCCTAGTGCACACAGCAGAGGAGGTGCACACCTTAGTGCACACAGCAGAGGAGTTTGTACACCTTAGCGCACACAGCAGAGGAGGTGCACACCTTAGTGCACACAGCAGAGGAGTTTGTACACCTGCAAGGGAGAAGCAGAACTGGTAACACCACTCATGAGTGCTCATTTCCAAAGGAGAAGCTGGGTCAGATACACTTCAGTCTTGCTCTTACTTTCTTAGACATAGAGAGGCAGAAAGTATTCAAGTTACACTAATAGATTTCTTTCTACACGAAAGGAAACAGCAAGCATTGGGCCTCACCAGAATTCCTTTGTATTATTATTAATATTATCATCATTATTTTAGGGAAGATTTTATATTATGGGCTTGATCCCTTTATTGACAATAGAGCTATTTTCATCTCCTTCCTGAGTCAGTTTTAATAAATCACTGTCAATTTGGCTTTCATTTAAGAAGAGAAAAGGAACCAAAAGGAGGAAAAGGTGAACAGCGAATGGTTGAAGCTCCAAGAAAAAAGGCACAGGAAAAAGATACAAAATGGAAGCCTGGTCGATGGGGACTTTTAATTCTAAGACAAGTGCCAGTGAGGAGATACAAAGATTGATGCAAAGAAAAGGGGTGGGGAGAATGGTAGAGCAAGAAATGCCAGGGAACAGAATAGCCACCATTCTCAAGGCTTTTAACCAGTGTCTGAAGGATCCCTGAAGAGTTCTGTGAAACCTGAGGTCCCTGAGATTTAACACAGAACTGCAGACATGTCTGTGGTCTGGCAAAAATATGGCTTCCTCTAAATAATAAAATTCTAGAAAATGTATCCTACAAGGAAGCAAACCATGCATAAAGAAAGCGCATCATTTAAATCATTTAAATCGTTACATTGTATAGCGAATGCCATGGCTGGATAGAGTATTCCTCTCTGAGGAGACAAGAAGACACACAGGGATGAAATAGAGAGAGCTCGGGCCTCCCAGTTCTTTAAGGATGCGTCATAACAATAGTCCCAGCACTTGGGAGTCTGAGCAGGAAGATTGCTGTGCGTTCCAGGCAGCCTGGCCTACATAGAGACCACATCACCAAAGAGGAAAGGGAAAACCAGGCAGACTAAAGAGGGAGAATAAAATGCTAAAGGGAAGGATGACAAGGACTTCTGTTGTTGTCCTGTACATGTTTGTGCATGTGTGTGGTGCATGTGTGTGTTTGTTCATCTGTGAGCATGTTTATGGAGGCCAGAGATCTAGTATCTCCCTCAGTTGCTTTCTATCACCACTACCACACCACCACCATCACCACCATTATCACCACCACTACCACCACTACCACCACTACCACCACCACCACCACCATCACCACCTCCACCACCTCCACCACCTCCACCACCTCCACCACCTCCACCACCACCACCACCTCCTCCTCCTCTTCCTCCTCCTCTTCCTCCTCCTCTTCCTCCTCCTCCTCTACCACCACCATTATCACCACCCTCATTACCACCTCCCCCACCACCACTGTCTACTCATCTCCATCCTACTTTACTGCCTGAAAAAAAGACGGTAAACTAGCTTAACACATTTTCTAACTGAAAAGTTATGAAGCATAACAGAATATTAGGATGTAATAAATTTGAGTTTTACATAATATTTTCTGGTCTTAGAGATATTACATAACTTTAAACCAATCAAAATAATAATTAAGGGTTGGCTCAGTGAGTGGGTTCAGATACACATTTCAGTGGTTGGGGAAATAGCCCAGTAGGTACAGTAGGTAAAGGGGCTGCTTACATAAGCATGGGGCCCCAAGTTCCGATTCCCAGCACCCACAGAGAGCAGTATGGTGGTAAACATCTGTAATCCTAGTCAGTCCTCAGGCATGGAGACAGGCAGAGCCTGGGAGCTTGCTGATTCCCCAGTGGAGCAGAAATGGTGAGCTCTGGGTTCAGTGAGAGACCCTGCCTAAAAAGATACAAACATGGAGAAGCAACGGAGGAAGACATCCAGATGTCAACCTCTGTCCTATGCATGCATGCCCACACAAGTGCAGCCCCTCCCCAACACACACACACACACACACACACACACACACACACACACACACACACACACACACATAACACCTTCCCAATAGAGAAAAATAACAGAGATATGATTGTATATCCATGTAAGAAAATTAGTGCTTGGCAGCGAAGGGAAAGAGAAAGGGGACGGTAAGGAGTGTGGATAACAGTCGCATTCTAAGGCAAGGACACCAGAAGCTACAGCTGCACTTGCTTCATTTTATGCAAATAGAACTCTGGTGGGCAGTGGATACAATTACTCTTTAGGCATCCCCCGGGGAAAGAGAGGGAATTAGCAAATATTAGATACCTCTTATATAGCGAATTCCTTAAATTGTCCTATTTTAACTTCGACATGTCAAAGTAAAAAAAAAGTCAAAAAAAAAATTCCTGAAGATTAGGGAGGTTAACTAACTTATTCTCAATGAGGCAAGGGCGAGTATTTGTCCACATCTGCCTGTTTCTCTAAAGTCAGTTGTCACTAAAAGTTTTTGAAGATATAAAGCAGCCATTTTCAACACTCGGTGGTAAAGTTTAAGACGACACGAAGCCATCATAATCATCCAACTTGGGAAGACACTTCTATTGCCTATAAAGTTCCTTAATGCCTGCTGGTGGTTTATCTCTGAGTCTTTGCCCTGTGCTGGTTTTATAGAAATGGAATCATATTGTCATAAAGGCTCTAAGTTTTTAATCATATTGTCTAAAGTCACGTAAGTTTTTAAGAAATGCAAGCAGCAGTAGAAGTCCTGTCCTATTTGTTTTTAAGAGTACTCAGAAACTCCATCTCTTATTTTATAAGCAGCCAAAGAAACGAGTCTCTCCTACTCACACTGAATGTGCACATCTTCAATAAACAGAAAACATGGCTCTCGAGAGAGTTTCTAGTCTGCCAGCTCTATTAAACTTTTAAAGACAGAAAGATGAGAGATCACAAATCAAATTAAACATTTCCTTCTGGCTAATTGATTTTAAGTTATAAGGATGATTATTAGAATGTAGGGGGCACTCCCTTGTGCACCAAGCCAGAGTGATTGATGCAGAGACTAAACTTATACAGTGACTTAATTTCTCAGAACTTCAGGGACACTTGGTGTAACTGATTATTGATTTGAGGTGCCGACTGAAATAAGATCCTCTACATTTCTGAAGGAAAAAGGCGAATTTACAAGATGGAAAGCATTAGCTGCAGCATTTTGTTAGAGTGGTTTACTCTTGGTTTGCTTAATACAATGAGTTTGGGATAGAGAAACACAGGTCCTTTCCTATGGGCCCTGAATAGATTTCTTGACAGGAAAAACTCTCTAGGGAAGCATAGCTACACTGGCCTTTGTATACATGCTCCGTGTTCCATTAAGCAAAGAAGTTAGGCCACTGGCATTGCGGTTCCTTGCGTCAGCTGTTAAGAGTGAATGCGGATCCCAACAACCTGAGTCTTGGAACATTATCACCTTTCCCAGAGCCATTTGACTGAAGACATCTCCTTTGTTCCAACTTCATAAGCAGCACATTGTCTCAGAGTAACTTTCTTCTTGATTTCTCATGCTGTGGTTGCCAACACATTTATCTATCTGGCACCTGATACCTCACAGAGCAGCCATGCAGGAGAATACTCAGGACGCTCACCCAGCTTAGAGAGAGCAAACCTCGGGTGTCAGTTTTGCACGAGACGACAAGCCTGATGATGAATTACGTACTCTTGCTTTCTCTTCCTTAGCAACTAACAGATAAAACCTATTTCCCAGACTGATTTTTGTAAGGACTGTGTGGGGACGTAGCTGGGAAGCGTGAGTTTTGTCTGCCTCATGCTGGAGTCACGGATCTGTAGGTAAAAGTGTTTCTCCTCAGAATACAGTGATAGCACCTAGAGGCAGTGGGATGTAAACAGCTCTCCAGCCAGCAGAGAAATCGTTTTAGAGCAGGGCCACCTGGCAATGCAAGTAGCCTCTTGAATGCTTAGACCCAAAGAAACAATATTTTATGTTAAAGGTTTATTTCTTTTCATTAAAGATTTTAAAATTTATTTCATGTGTCTGTTTTGCCTGCATGCACGTCTGTGTATGGCGCCCATGGAGGCTAAAAGTTAGCATTATGGAAAGCTGAGAATATGTGCTCTTACATGTTCAGCCATCTCTCCAGACCCCGAAAGAGCTCGAGATGATTTTTTTATACATTGACTTTTGTTGCCGTTTATGATTTTTTTTTAATGGTATTCTCCATGTGCCTTTAAAATGTTTATCTCGCCATGAAAATTTAAGCCCCAAGGCTTATGTTTTCTTACCCGACTGACATCTTCTGGCACAGTACTTATTTTGGACTCCATAATCACGTGCCTTTCTCTACTTGTACAGCCCCTGAAACCTTATCTGCTAGGTCCAGCCATTTACTGTCCTGGAAGGCCTCCAAGTGACACACTGCTCTTTCTTATTTTTCTTAGAAGAAGGTGAGAAAATCAACAAGGTTGATTTGGCAATATATGTAAGAAGTTGTACTGGGTCGTTTACACTGAGACACTTTCTGAAGAGATTTATTTCATTTTATGAGTGTTAGTCTGCACGCTTGTGTGCTATGCACCTGGTGCCTTCAGAAGTTCAAAAGGTGTCAGATTCCCCTGGGACTGGGACTACAGATGACTGTGAGCTGCGTGGTGCAGGGAACTCACTGGAGTCCTCTGCAAGAGCCTTAACCACCGAGCCATCTTTCCAGTCCCTATATTGAGACGTTTTAGAGCCAGAACTCATTGCGCATTCTTGCCAATGCATAATTTTGTGAGGCGTTTACAATTAATATGTCCCTTATACAATGAAACGGGAGGAAGAGGTTAGACAGGCTGCCCCAGATGATGCAGTGTAGAGTAATAGTCCTTACTGGAAACCAGGCAGACAGCTTTGAGAAGAGAGCACGCCAGGCAGAGTACACACATCTGTAAATCCGCCATCACTGCTGTTCTCTAGCGGATCATTGCCAGTCCCTGGTAATGTATCTGTGTTTGCTATTCATCTGGAGAAAGGACTCTCTCATTCTAAGCTTTGACTATTTTTCTACGAAAGTGATCCTTTCACTCACTCTCGTCTTTTTCTCAGCTGTGAAAGGAGGGAGCTAACGGTGTGGAACTGGAGGTCATGATGTATACAAAGCAAGCCACCACGACCAGGAACACATACTCACGTTTCCATTCACACGTAAGCTAAAGAAGTCGGTGTCCTAGAACTACAGAGTGAAGGAGTGGTTACTGAAGGCTTGTGAGGACAGGTAGGATATGGAAGGTTTAAGAGACTGCTACCAAAATAGTCAAGACAGGATTAGTTCAAGTGTTCTACAGCATGGTAAGGTGACTATACAATTCTTACACATGTAATAATGAAGCGGACCGAAGGAGTCCAAAAGATCCCAGCACAAAGAAATGATGTTTAGAAGGGCAGAAACGTTAATTACCATTGCATCATGATACACTGTGCATATGTATCAAGTTATTACATGTGTGCATTATACATATATAAGTAAATGGGGAAAGGTAACTATTAAAAAATAAATTAAAAAGCTGGGTGTAAGGCTTGCCAGTAATCCCATAACTTTGGAGGCTAAGATAGGAGGATTTTGAGTTCAAGGACAGCTTGGGTTATATGGTAAATATTGACTCAAAAAATTGAAATAAACAGAATTATTTACTTTTCTCAGTTTTCTTTGGAGCTAACATTATGAGCATATATATATATATGAGCATATATTATATATTATATATAATATTATAATCTCACATTTAGAGGGCAATACATGGGCGATGGGATAACCACAGGAGAAAGGAAAGTCTGTATGTTTTCACAACCGGAAGCCACTGCTCTAAGCTGGTGGAAGACAAGGGGGATTACTTGTGCCACATTCACAAAGGTTTCCTTTGAGGACCAGCCTGCTTCCCTGGAGGACTGGGAGGAAGCTCAGGGAGACTGAACAGGAGGCTGCTGGGAAACTGGAGGCAGAATGTGATGGCAGACTAGGCTTGGGGACTGACAGAGTATAGGAATGCACACAGAAAACAGGAATCTGGACTCAGGTCAATGGCAGAGGGCAGACTATGGCACTCAGACAACTTGACTTCGAAAAAGAAAGGAATTGGTGGGAGACTACCAGCAGCAAACAGTCAGCTCACGATGTGTCCTGATACTAAGATAAGCAGGCAGTCCTGTGCATGGGATATGGGACCAACTCTGTAATTTACTGGAGAAAGACAATGGTTCTGCTAAACTAGATAAAGGTAGAACCATCCAAGTCAGTGGACGTTTTTATGCTTTATGGACCAGCTCAGCCCTATTTGGAAAAGACCATGGCCTCTGTGCACATTGCCGTGAAGTTATGTATGCTACCATAAATTATACTTTATTCAGGTTATTAATGGAACAATTCTCAAGGTATAAATATGGGCTGATAATGACTGTTCAATATATGCAGACAATAAAGACAAACTGGCAATAAGGTTAAATGATTCGTTATTGTTTCGTTTATTTGGCTGCAAGTGGGACTACATCAAAATTTGAAGTAATGAACCCAAACAGACTTGTTTTCATAGTACCTATATTGTATCAGAATGGAATTCCTAATTTTTAATATTCATTCTTCTTATTCCCCCTTCCCCCCCTTTTTTTTTTCTTTTTGAGACAGATCTCACTATATAGCACTATATAGTCCTAGTATTCCTGGAAGTATTCCTGATGTAGACCAGGCTGGCCTTAAACTCACAGAAATCTGCCTGCCTCTGCCTCCCGAGTGCTGGGATTAAAGGCATAAATCATCATGTCTGGTTTTTTTGTTTTTTTTTGTTTTTTTTCGGAGCTGGGGACTGAACCCAGGGCCTTGTGCTTGCTAGGCAAGCGCTCTACCACTGAGCTAAATCCCCAACCCTATGTCTGGCTTTCTTATTATTTTTAAATTATGTGTATAACTGTGCACATATAAGTACAGGTGACCATAGAGTCCAGAAGAGGGTGTGCGATCTCCTGGAGCTGGAGACGTTGTGAGACATCAGATGTGGGTGCTAGGAACTGAACTTGGGTCCTCCACAAGGGTACTATAATATCATAACTGCTGAATCATCCCTTCAGCCTCAGAATAAATTCCTCATAACTGGAACATATTCACATTGCTTGTGGGAGGTGGGGGTGGTTGCAAGAAGAGAGACTTTCCCCAGAACTATGAATTAGCAGCCTTGGGTTTTTGTCTCAATCCCCTATAAATACTCAAGTACTTCTGAGCCAATCCCTTTACGTTTATTTGTGCAAGGAACTAGGTAGGTTTCTTTCTAAGGCCCTGTGAAGTAAGGCATTAGTCTACTATTTTTGAAGGTCATCTTTGCTTTAAATGGGATTATGATAATCTTTGCGAGCACAAACTCACCCTTTGAACGTTCTCAGGGAAGCCAGCTCGTGGACAGATCAGAACACGGGGTCCAGGATATGATATTGTTATCTCGATGATCATAGGAACAATCCCTTCTGTGCGGTGGTGACTCCTGACATTGTTCACTTCTGTGAATGCCTGTGTCATAAAGACCAGGCTTGCTCCCAACACTTGCTTTTAATTCCTACCTAAGAGAATCGCTGGTAAAGTTGTTTGTTTGTTTTTTTTTATAACAATACATACGCTAATGACCATGATGAATAATTCTAAAAGACGAATATTGTTAAAGTTTTACATGACAAGCTAGTGCTATCGACTAGTCAATAACACCAAAGTAAACAAAATGAGCCGGCATCCTTCGGTTCAGAGTACCCCCAAATGCCAAAGGCTGTATGACTGTTATGACTGGTTTTGAACGGCTGACGTGTTAGCTTTCCTGAGGAGAAAGTTCTGATACTACAGGGTGTCGGAAATGGTTTCTGGTCCACCTGCCTCACATCTGCATGAAGAAAAGGAAGAAGAGGTTGGCAAGTGTATAAGATTGGGAGGCTTCCTTCTCTTGGCTCTTCTGACCTGAACTCTAATAACCTTGTGCTACTTACAGCTGTCACTAGAGATGGCCAATTACCTATTGGGAGTTGCCTGGCTTTTTCATCTGTTCTCCCAGAAATGAATGTCTGTTCTTTGTCTTTACACTTTTTGGCCACAGTGGTGGTGGTAGTGGTGTGTGTGCGTGTGTGTGTGTGTGTGTGGGGGGGGGGTGATAGTGTTCCCCTGAACCTGTTAATATGATTTCTGAGATTCCTGAATATGCAACCTCTTTGCCTTCCAGGACATTTAACTTACACTTAGGATCAAGGTCGGCCTTCATGCTACATACATGGCAGAGTCCTGCTTCTTCCTTCCAGGGAATCTACTAGCTAAGACAATTCGCCAAACCTGAGCCATCCAGGAGGTCGAGTTCAACTTTGCTAAGCCACCATCACTACACCGCTGGGTTCACACACCGTCACTCCAGCCCACAGAACTCACTGTCTCTGAGAAAGGAGCAGCTGCAAATATTATGCACTAAAATGAATAAATGGGAAATACGACTTGCTACAAGTAGGCCTTAATGACATCAATTCAGTGTGTCCCAGAAGTTTAACGTGTGGCAAGATTATCTTCCTAAATGTGTGGAGAGCTGAACTCAGAACCGGTTAGCTGGTTATAAACTTACTGGACTTGTTTATAGGATTAACAAAGATAAGTTCTGAAGACACTAACTACGTAGAGCAGCTTTCAGAAACCAAGAGTGAGGATTTTCCCCATGCGTTCAGGCAAACATAACATTTCTTATCTTTCTCATTCACGTTTTGACACACGTTTCAAATCTTGTGTGGTAGTTCAAGCCGGCTGAGAAGCTTCCAGCTCTGGTGCCAGATCCCAGTGACAAGCCGGTGTTTTCATAGATTTCCCTTCAGAAACTGGTTTTCCAAGTTTACAACTCTCTCCTTTTCTAACCCCATCCGCCAGTTCTTGTACTTTTAGGGTATTCATTCGTTTCTCTTCCCTTCATAATGTTAGGAGAAAGAAAGAATGTGCAACTATCTGTACATGGGACACTTGAAAGGTTTTCATTTTCATCTCTATTTTCGACACAGATGCGTACTAAACAAGCTTCCGTGAGGATCAGCCTAGGTAGACTGACATTTTCCATTGACTAAAAGAAATATCATCTGGTCTTCCCCACGGTTCCGTCGACCGGCTTTTCAAGGTAGGTGTGTTTCAATTTCGAGAACTTCAAACAGTTCACGGGACTGCAAACCCGGCCTTGAGTTTCTCAATTGCCCCGGCGACGCTCTAGGGTTTGGGTCTCTACGGCTAAAGCCCGCCTGCCTGTGCCGAAACTACCACCTTATTGGTTTAACCGTACGCCTGTTTCTTCACTAAACCAATCATAGCCTCCCTCCTTACCGGAGGGATTTGAGAAACCGGAAAGAACCTCCTTCTGGTTGCTGGCTGGAGGGCGGGGCCGTGAATGAGTGACAATGCTGCTTTCCAATACACAGCGCCATCGGTCCTGCTCGGTCTGGCTTCTGGGCTACAAAAGATCGTCGATGCCGGCGGTAGTGATGAATCCTCCCTGGCACCTGCAGCACGGCGTCGCTGAGGACTGGGTGCTACTGGTGGTTTCCTTGCAGGTGAGTGGCTTCGCTGTAATTGTTACAGTTGTGAGAATTTCTTTTCTTTCTTAAGTGGCTTGGTGTTCTATGGTGAGAAGGCCGGCTGCTACCCTGCCCGGCTTTAGTATCTGGTAGCAACCTGATGCCCGCTTCATTCGGGGACCCTCGCGGATGCCCCAGGTCTCAGCTGCTCCTTTCTCAGAGCGCATCTCTCAGGGACAGTGAGTTTTGTCGGCTGGAGTGATGGTGTGTGAACCCAGCGGTGTAGTGATGGTGGCTTAGCAAAGTTGAACGTAGCTACCTCTTGGATGGCTCAGGTGTGGCAAATTGCCTTAGCTAGTAGATTCCCTGGAAGGGTGAAGGCTAACCTTGATACTGAAAGTGTAAGTAATAAGGGGAACGGGAAAATGTCATGGAAGGCAGAGAGGTTACATATTCAGGAATCTCAGGAACCATATTACGGGATCAGGGAAACACTAACCTCTCTCCTTCCCCACCTCCACCTCCACCTCCACCCCCCACGAACGACCACCATAACCACCGTGACCAAAAAGTGTAATTTCTTTTGGTTCTAAGGGAGAGGAGGAAGCATTTCAGTACAGTAAGTCAAGAGATGCAAAACTGTAATAAAGTTTACTGTTAGACTATTATGACTCCCCCCCCCCCATCTCCCTTCTAAATTAGGAAGGATTTATAGCTTGTGAATGGTTCTAGAATGTTCACTAACAGAGTTCAGACTCCCTCGGAAGGAAATAAAAAGTAAACAGTTACATTTCACCAGCAGGTACGAAAGTTTCTATAATAAAAGAAGGAGAAGTCTTTGTCAATTTGTCTGTTAAACTGACCCTGAGTCCAGTGAGTAGGTTTTACCCATCTTCCTGTTGCCATGGTACATCACAAACCATAGATACTCCCAGAATGGTGTTGGAATTTTACAAAGTCTAATCCCAATAAATGGCATAGTGAGAGAAGAGTGAGTTAGAAGCCACGACACCAGCTTTAGTCCAGAAGCTGTTACTGTTTTGGTAATCTTAAGCAAACGCTTACTTAATTTTTACATTTAAAACATTTGTTTTATGTGCATGAGTATTTTGCCTGGACATATGAATGTATGTGTACTCTGTGTGCACCTGGTGTCTGTGGAGACCAGAAGAGGGCGTTGGACCCCCTGGAACTGGAGCAGATGGCTATGAGCCCCCATGCCAGTGCTGGGAAGGAAACAGGTCCTCTGGAAGAGCAGCCAGTGCTGCTAATCACTGAGCCATCTCTCCAGCCCAGTTTCCCCATCTTTTAAAAAAGAAGAAGTTACATTTCTAAGGCCCATACCTTTATTAAAGTCTACTTAAAGATAATTAGATAGTTTTTCACTATCAAGTCTACAAGGAAAATCTCAATGTATTGACCTGTGTATCAAGTCTGTAGCAAATAAAAATGCTAGGCCTCAATGACATTTTTTTTTGTGCCAATATTTAACCTGAACCAAACCAAGCAGATCATTGTAAAAGAAAAAAAATTTAAGAGTATAGAAATGTAAAAATAGCAAAAACAAACAAAACAAAAACAAAACAAAAAAACCCCAAAAACAAAAAACAACAACAGCCAAAAAAGCAACCCAAAATCTCATCTTTAATCTTATTACTCAGAGGCAACTACTATTAGTGTTTGGCTATTTTGTGTTTAGTTTCTCTTCCTCTTCACCGTTTATGGTCTGCTGAGATTAATAGGGTTGCTTCACTTTAAGAAGTGGTTGATACATCTAAGTTCATCATCCATAAATCCAACTTTGAATGTCTAGAGGACAAGACATTCAACATGCTAGTGGCTTCTTGGATGTTCTTGGAATTGAGGGCAAGCATGAGGTGATATATAGAGAAAGAGAACAGAGGTATTGATTTCTGGGCATGGTGCCGTGCTCCTGTAATCCCAGGATTTAGGAGGTTGAGGCTAGAGGATTGCTGTGAGACCGTGGCCAGCCTGGGGCACATAGCGAGACTCTGGGTCCAAAGATAGCAATAACAAAATCCTTTCCTTAAAAAGTTATGGTGGTAAACTATAGAATATGAATTTAACATTGACCTCTTTACTGACACATTTGGATTGCACACTCTAATAGTATTTGATGTGCTTCTAGGACTGCATTATTCCTCCCCCCTTCCCTTTCACCCACCTTCGATTGCAGCCTTCTTTCTTGTTTAAGTCTCCTGTTCAACCTTTCCCTTCATGTTATTCCTAGCTTTCATGTCTATCCATACTGTCAGCCAGTAGAATCCCTTTGGTGGGCCTGTGGTCTACAGCTGTCTTGATGAGTGAGTGAAAGCCTACTCCTTCCTGCCTCTCACTGTTTGCTAGAGTACCTCACCACAGTTCTTTCCACCCTTCCCAAGAGACTAGTGCTTTCCTCATTCTCATGCACATGGAACTTAGTGCCCCAAGAACTTAATGTACTCATTGTCAAACTGTTGCTAAGCTGTGCGGCAGCGCAGGCTTTCTACCTTTGAGCTTTTGGGCTTTGATGGGCACAGTTCGTATTGACAAGCCCACCGCCCTAGAGACGTAACCGGAGATAGAAAAGAAGGCTCTTGAGTGGGCGTTGCATGCTGTGCTGATTCCAAGCTGGCTGGAGCAAGTACTTGAGGCTCAGGCTAAGTCAAATCTCACTACTACACACGTGTAACTCCTTCAGGGAAAGAGAGCTATACCTGCTGTAATTTGTTGCCTTTGTAACCCGCTGTGTGTGTGTGTGTGTGTGAAGGGTGAAGGATGGGGGCAGGGGTTAGTGAGAGATGTTTGCGAGGGGCAGTGTCTGGTGCAGAAGTGTTCTTAGCACTGCACACACAAATGGAAAAGTTTCTATAGCAACCTTCAGGGAAGCAATAGGCAATGGGATCTTTAGTGCTGTCACGACTCAGTTTATATTTAAACAGCTTGGGTCTGGGGAAGGTGTGTCCTGTTAAGATACTTGAAACTCTTCAGGGTTTCATTTGCCTGGACAGCTGTTCCTTTGTAATTGATTAGCGATGTCAGCAGGTCTTCCTCGTCGTCCTCAAATACAGCCAGCTCATCTTCATAAGGTTAGCTGCCTCGGGCAGTGGGAAGTAAAGGTTGCTAAAAACTGTATGGGACAGTTAAAACTGTATGAAAAGACTTTTCACCAGTTACAATGAAGACTGTTCATTCTAACCTGAAGTTTCATCTCTATGTTGAAGTTCTAGATTATAAAACCAAAGTTTTTTTTTTTTTCCCCATTAAATGCCACCATCAAACTTAGATTCTTTGGACAAAGCAGAAACAGAACGAGCTGACAGGTGAGTGATTGGTGTGTAAAACCAATTGACTGAGGGGACGGGCTACACTGTCAGAGCCGTCTTTATTCTGAGGTGGGTTTTAAATGTTTAATTCTTAAAAGTAAGTTCCGGATTTAAGAGAGTCTGGTCCTAAATCCCTTATTTAGTATAACTTGACATATTATTTGCTTCTTTGAAAATGGAAGAAAATAGAGGTTTTGGCTTCTGTTTTACACTGTGATTTATCTGTCTCTTTTATAAGTTGTGATACAAGAGTCTTAGGTGTACTTCACTTTTCTAACACCGAGGGAAGGAGGAAGCAAAGTCCTAGCCGTGTTAATCTGTAAACAGAACAGGGAAAGGACATGCAAATGTATGTGGCTTGATGGTGGGCAGAAGGGGGAGGCAGTAGCGAGATGGGTGTGCACAGAGCTGAAGGCCCTTAGAGGCTCTGACGGGCAGCCGTCCCCTCAGCCAGTTGGTGTTACATACCAGTCACTCACCTGTCAGCTCGTTCTGTTTCTGCTTTGTCAAAAGAACCTGCGTTTGAAGTACAGCTTCATGGTGGCATTTATAGGGAAAAAAAAAACTTTGGTTTTATAATCTAGGTAGAATTTCAACATCTATATGGAATATAGAGATGAAATTTCAAGTTCTAATGAAAGGTCTTCATTATAACTGGTGAAAAGTCTTTTGAATCACCTGTTTGTTTTGCTTTTTGTCCTTTTCTGTACTGCCAAGACAACTGGATATGTCCCGCTCCTGAACAAATCCACATTGACTTTTAGTATGAAACACTGCAACATGATTTACCAAGAGGGTATGTCAAACGAGAGAGCAGGTTTGTGGGAGGTTAACAGACAGGTGAATCATTTTCCCATAGTTCCCCCACGCCTACCCCTCGCCCCTGTTCTTAAATACTGAATTAAGCACAGACTGGGTACTCTGACTTCAGTGTGCTCCATGTTTTTTATTCCTCACGGAATGAGGAATAAAAAGAATTGTGAATGGGATTCCAGGACCCAAGGTGCTTTGCATTTCTGGGCAAGGGTGGAGCTGGTGACTCCGCTTGTTTTGTTTTGTTTCTTTGAGACAGGGTCTCATTCTAAGCTGGCTGTTTTGTAATGTGGGGACTGTCCTCTGTGACCGGGCCCTTGGTTAAGGTGTGAAGAGTGCATTCTAAGTATGGAGCCTTCTGACCCTTTTTTTTTTTTGTAACCCACAAAATATGAATGGATTTTTTTCACTTTAAATTGTTGAAATTAGCTTACTAATAACAATACATCACATGGCAATGATGTGAAATTCTAATTTCGATGCCATCATCAAATCATATCCCATTTATTCACTCATGCATCGCGTACGGATACTTGCAGCTACGGAGAGAAAATTGTACAATTGTGCATATTAGAGAGCATGCAGTCTGCAAAGCCAAAGAAACTTCACTGCTTGGGTTTTTACAGGGACTATTGCAGCGTTAAAGTATTGCAGCTGTAGTTTCTCTCCCACTTCCATTTATCCCTTTCAGCAGCTGTCTTCTTGGCCCAGGTTGTCATTATGTTACCAGGGTTTCCTGCAAAACCTCTCACAGCTAATATTTGGACTTCCCTGTGAGGATAAATGCCGCTTGGCCCTCAGATGCGTGCCATTAAACCTTTAATGATGTCTCAGTGTTTATAGAAGAGTCTGCGTTCTTTGGCACGAGGCCCTCCTTGAGCCTCTATTCAGTTTTATCTTTCTGGACTAGTCTTCGCCTACTTCCTGATTACACCCTATAGCAGAGTGACCATATAATTTTCCAAATGGGACACTTAGGTGTGAAAGGGGCCTTAGTAATAATTATATTGGGGAAAGAAAAAAAAGCATAAAGCATTCCTGTTTTAGGCAAATCAGAGTGAATAGTCAGCTACGTCTAGCTCTTGCCATTTTGAATGGGCCTCCTGTTCTCTCCCTGCACCCGTTCCTGATTGTTACCTTAGGCTAGAACTCCATTTCTTTTTTATATCAACCTAAATTTAAATATCTTTCCAAATCCACCTTAAGTAACAATGTGTCCATAAAGAGAGATACTTTCTCCTTCCTCTTCCTCTTTTATGAATGAACAGCCTCTCCTAATGTTACTTTCATTTGTCAGGGACACAGTAGCAAGTGCACACAAGTCAGCTTTCCTCACTGACATTCTGAAGGCATGGTCCAAGCTGGAGCCTGTTTTCCTCCCAGGCTTGCCATTGTTCCCAAGTGGCGTTTCTGCACATCTGAAAAGTGAATCAGTTGACTATGCGGGGATGGCTGGTGAGGACTGGCTTGCGGTGTAGGAAGCATTCACTTTAATGTGTTGAAAGTAGTGAGAAAAAAATGTGAGGTTTCCAAGTTCGAGGCCAGAGCCTTGGGTTCCAGTGTGTCAGTGCAGTGGAATGGTTCAGGGCATGGGCGTATCCTTGGGGACCCCTGAGACTGCATTGTAGTTCTGCCACCTGGGCTACTTTAGGCAAGTTACTCCTTTCAGTTCTGCATCTGTAAAATGGGCACAATGGGAGGTACCCCATGGATAGTAGTTGAAGGTTTGAACATGCACTCTGAATTAACTGCTGTGGTTAAGACCACCACCACCACCACCACCACCACTACCACCACATAGCTGAGGTAGGATACAATGAAGATCCAAGACAGGAGTGTGAAAGTAGGAGAGCCGGAGGAAGTGCAGCACTGACCTCCTGGCAGGTTGTCCCCTGAGGAGAGAGTTGGCTTGGGAAGAGTCTGAACAGCAGATGAGTTGCCTTGAGAGAAGATGGTCTCCATGTAGAGTGACTGGACGCCATCTTTTGAGAAATCACTTCAGTAGAGTAGACAAGGCACACATATGCAGGTCCCTTCATAGAGGACAAAGAAAACAATGTCTAGGACTAGGAAGATGGCACAGATGTGCAAATATGGAAACCTGAGCTTGGAGCTCTCTCATTCATATATATAAACAAACAGGTAAAGGAATTGAACAAAACCACCCAGGATCTAAAAATGGAAATAGAAACATTAAAGAGAATACCACGGGGGACAACCCTGGAGTTTAAAAACCTAAGAGAGAACTCAGGAGTAACAGCATCACCAACAGAGTACAAGAGATACAAGAGAGATCAAAAAGATGGGGAATTATGTGTGCGTGCATACATACATACACATATACACACATACATACACACATACACACATGCATACATGCATACATAAACTTATAAGCTAGGCTTGGTGGTGTAGCCTATAATCCTCGCACTGGGGATGCCAACACAGGGGGATCCCTGAGGCTTCCTGGACAGCTAGTCTTGTTTAATCTGTAAGATTCAGGTTTAATATGGAGTCACATCTCATGATGATGATGTGAAAAGCAATAGAGGAAAACACATGGACGGTAACCTTTGGCCTGTGCGCACGCGCGCGCACACACACACACACACACACACGCACACACATACACACACACATACACGCACGCACACACACACATACACGCACACGCACACACATACACACACATACACGCACGCACACACATACACGCACGCACACACACACTTGTGCACATATATAAAGCATACACATATGTATTGTAGGATATTTGATTACACTGTAAACCCAGAAATTGTGCTATTTACTTAAAAAAACAAACAAAACAAAAACAAAAACCCAACTTTTTCTAGCTGTGTTGTGGCTCAGCCCTTAGCACACACCTTTAATCCCTAACAATAAAGGTAAGGTTTGTTTGTAGAAGGATGCACCCTAGTTTGGAATGAGTTCTAATTGAGGGGCAGACAAAGTGATGAGTTAGAGAAAGATTTGACAGAGTCAAATGAGTCAGAGCTAGGATATGCCCAACTCCCACAAGAAGAGAGGAAGGAGAAGCTACTTAGGAAAACAGTGTGGGGTAGGGGGTAGTTTTACTGGGACAGCAGTGCAGAGACAGGTGACAGAGAGAACAAGCTAGACACAGGTGAAGGAGGAGGAGCCGGAGAATGAAAAGGAGCCAGAAGGTCAGAACAGATTGCTAGAGTGAGGCCAAGCAGGGGTGTGAGAGAGAAGCCAGAGTGAATCAGTCAGCTTGGAGAGGAGCTTGGGCCAGAGCAGCTGAATAGAATCAGCCCGCCAGAGCTCAGAAAGAACTAGAAAAGGTGAGTTTATTCAACAAGGCTCAGAGGCTGAAAACATTCTAGGCCTAGATAAGACTGTACGGAGTCTAGAAGCTTCCAGGACTGGACTCAGTTAGCAGACTGAGGCAATGAGCCTCAGAGGGAACAATTGCTACAGGAAAATAAAAATTACATTAATGCACATGTCATGCACACATGTACCCTCAGATTATAATAAGGAAATGTCTGGAAAGGAGGGGAAACAGTGGAGAGGAAGGAAAGGGAAGATAAACTAGGGTCGGGTTTCTGATGAGCTATGTTGGTTTAATAAACTTTTTCTTCAGGCAGACCATACTCGGGAAGCTAAGGCTGGAGAGATGGCTCAGCAGTTAGGAGTGCTGGCTGCTCTTCCAGAGGTCCTGGGATCAGGTCTCGACATTCACATGGCAGCCCACAGCTGTGTGTAACTGCAGACCTGGGCGTCTGACTCCCTTTTCTGGCCTCTGGGCAGGAGATGTACTGTATGTGGTGCAGAGGCAGACATTCAGGCAGAACACAAGCTCACGAAGTGAACAACTCTAGAAACTCTAGGGAATGATAGCCCACTAACCTCTGCAGCCTCTTTTGACAATAAACTACTGACTGGAGGAACAGTGCCTGACTTTGGTGGCAGTAATTGGCCGAGGGATAAGGCAGCAGCCGGAAGAACGAGCCTCAGAGTGGTGGCTTTGCCCAGAACAAAGTGAATCAAGAATGAAGTCTGAGGTTTTAGAAGAATAGGTTTGATTTTAGGATGAGAGGAGTAAGTATATTCTTAGGTACAAAGGTAGCTTTTCCATACGTCGCAAAGACTACTTGGCCTGCTAAGGCTCGTTGCCAGCAGCGACAAGCGAAGCTTTTCTCCGTCCTTCTGTGTTTCAGTGCATTTTCTGAAATGGCTGTGTAGACCTGAAGGGACAAATTGTGACTGGAGGTGATTCTGTAAAATCCATGGAGCCTAGATTCCCAAGCCAAGACGTGCACGTACACACACGCACACGCACATGCACACGCACATGCACACGCACATGCACACGGGTTATAGAAAAGCTCTATATCTTCATAAGAGTTGCCTCCATTGTCCACACAGTGCTCAGCATTCAGCATTCCTGCACTGCCTGTCGCCCAGCCGCCCCTTGCTGGTATAGATGTTTGAGTTTGCAGACTGACAAGTGTCTCCTGTGTATTGCTAAACATTTGGTTGGCCAGCTTCAACAGATGCTAAGAGAGGTCTTAAAGCTTACAAACTCAACAGTGCCTTTTTGCACATGTTCGCCAACTAGTTAAATAGGAAACTAGTTGTACCAAATAAGAGTAGAAAGCTTAGTTTACCTGATACAGGTGCTCTAGTTCTGTATTCTCTGTTCACCTCCTGTATGTAAGAGTGAAGGAAAAGGTGTATTTGCATAGTTTTATGGCTGTAGTACCATTCTGCTACACTACTTGTATTTTTAATAGAAAGAAAATCAGAATTGTTTTGTTTTTTCAAAAATGTGGAAAGAGTTGTAGCAGATTAAGACACTGGGAAGCTTGGTGTAGATGTCTTGAGTACTGAAGCTTGGTGGTAGGTGTCTGAGTACTGAAGCTTGGTGGTAGGTGTCTGAGTACTGCTAAAGACATTGATATTTGTTTGGTTCCCTTAATATAAATTGTAATCCAAAACTGATTGAAAAGAGTTTTGCTCATAGAATTTGTCCACATGCCTGTCTTCGTTTCTTTTTCATTGATGTGATAAAATACTCAGATAAAAGCAGTTGAAGGAGAAAGGACTTATTTAGCTCACAATTCCAAGTTACAGTTCATCACTCGAAGCAAATCCAGGCAGCCGGAACGTGAAGCAGCAGTCACTTCACATCCACAGTCAAGAGCAGAGAACAGTGAGTTAACACATCTGTATCAGGGCGCTCTCTCTGTTTTCACATAGCCCTCAGGCAGGGAATGCCCCCACCCACAGCGGCTGAGTCTTCCTAACCTCAGTTACACAGTCAAGACCATCCCACAGGCATCCCAGAGGCCCATCTCCTAGGCAGCTCTGAATGTCAAGTGGACAGCTAACGCTAAGACGATGCTGGTCTTCCTCTGAAGGAAAATCCCGTCACTAACTGTTCAGCCTGGAGGCTTCTTACTTGGCATGCCAAATTAAAGGCTGAAGTAGAAGAACAGTTGATCGCATGCTTCTCATTTCTTACCCACAAAACAAAACACATGATTTGCAAGATTGGATATGGTTTTCAATAGGCTTACAGCATCTATTACTTGGCTGATGGAGACTTTTGAAAACAAGAACATAAAAATACCTTTCTTGGGGCCGGAGTGATGGTTTAGCATTTAAGAGCACCAGCTGCTCTTCCAGAGGACCTGGTTTCTATTCTTAGCACCTACATGGTGGCTCACAACCCTCTCTAGCCCTTGGATCTGTCACCTTCTCCTGGCCTTTAGCAGTACCAGCCAGAGACATACACACTGACAAAACATACATCCATCCCTCCGCTGATGAACAGAAAAAGGTCTAACTCTGTACCACACACATCCATATGAATTCATTGTCTGATCTTTCCCAGGTGAAGCCGGAACTTTATCAGTCTGATTATCCCCCAGGCATAGCCACTGGGCAAAGCACTGCCCAGATGACTTCCATCCCCTCGCTCTTGGCCACCTCAGTGCCCCCTAGAGTTTCCCAGCCTTGGCAGGTGCTTCCTCCTGAGCCTTGGTTCTTCTAGGCGCTGGGTGCATCTATGTTCCATGTGCACCCAAACACCAAACCTGGTGCTCAGCAAGAAAGAGAATTAATTTCAATTCTTGTAGCCTTTCAGCTGCTCACAAACCACTTCAGTCACCACCACTACTTATTCTTTTTTTTTTTTTTTTTCGGAGCTGGGGACCGAACCCAGGGCCTTGCGCTTCCTAGGCAAGCGCTCTACCGCTGAGCTAAATCCCCAACCCCACACCACTACTTATTCTTGAAGCCTTATTTTATTGGAGTGTTTCCCCTTCAGAATCTCTAGGAACTCTTTAAAAAGAGTAGAGTCAAGGTAGCGTCCACTAAACTCTGTCCCCGGTTGTTATGTAACTGTGGGTGAATCACAGCTCAAGCAGTACGGAACATCTCCAGTTACTGGAAGTTGCCCAGAATGGCAGAAGCCAGGCATGCCCTGGTGTTCATATAATCTTTGCTCCCCAGTGTGGAAAAAAACAGTGGGTTGGAGCCGGAGAGTGCCAGCTGAGCACCGCACCTCAGTGAAGCGCTCTTCCAGGGGTAGACTGATGCAGCCGGCTCTCCAGGTTCTCCGGAGACAGAGTAGACAAGGGCAACAGCAGAAGGGAGTTCAGACTCGCATAGCGTTGTTGTCCAACTTTATTAGATTCTCCTCACAGTATGTGGCTGATGTGAGTAGAATTTCTGCAGGACGGGGGGGTAGGGGAGGGAGGAGGCAAGGCCGCCTTATCAGTGCAGTTCCCTCCACTTGCAAGGACCTATTTCTGTTCATCGGTTCCTGCAGGCAGCATCTCTCAGCTGCTTACATTTGATAGCTTGTTTTGCACCCGGATTTATTCCTGCCAACAACAGGTGAAAAATTTGCTTCAGTGACTATTATATTCACTCTCCTTAAGGCCACTTTATAGCATTTATAACTTTATTCGAATGTCAAACTACACCTTATATATAGGGTCTGAGTGTCTGCCTGTACCCTAGATCTGTGAGCCTGTAGCATCAGAGAGCTGGTTGCACCCTGTCAGTATGATATAGATGTAGTACTCCATTGAGTTAACATGTTTTATAGCATCCACAACGAGGTAAGGCTGGAAAAACACTGAAAACCCCAAGGGAGAAGGATGCTTTCAGTGTAGAATCAGCTGCTGGAAGCTGGGTGTTCCCAGGTACTAGTTTTTCTTTTAGAGACTATAACTCATTCCATTTTGTCTTCTCCCTAATGAGCACAAACTGCCTACTTGGTAGAAACACACCATTAGAACAGAGCGTTGTCATTTTATGTCATACAATTAACATACTATCTAGCCATCAGAAAATCTATGTGGCTGTCTGTAATTACCTGAAGAGTATTCCAGTATGTGCCAAAGTGTATGATCACCGGCTCTGCTTGACGTCAAAACTGTTGAGAGGAATTTCAGTTTATCTTAGAGCCTGCTGTTGTATACTTAATTGTCCCCATTACTGGGTTGTCATTTGAGGAAGGAATGTAGGTATGTGACATGTGTTTCTGTCTTCTCGTTCCAGCTGTACTGCTGTTCTCGAACCTCACCCAATTGAGAACTCCAGGGCAGCCCAGCCACCAGCATGTCGAAGCACAGACTTATTATACTAAGACACGGAGAGGGCCAATGGAATAAGGAGAACCGATTCTGTAGTTGGGTGGACCAGAAACTTAACAGTGACGGACTGGAGGAGGCTCGGAACTGTGGGAGGCAGCTCAAAGCTCTCAACTTCGAGTTTGATCTCGTCTTCACGTCCATCCTTAACAGGTCCATTCACACAGCCTGGCTGATCCTGGAAGAGCTGGGGCAGGAGTGGGTTCCTGTGGAGAGCTCTTGGCGTCTGAATGAGCGTCACTATGGAGCCTTGATTGGTCTCAACAGGGAGAAAATGGCTTTGAATCATGGTGAAGAGCAGGTAAGGCTCTGGAGGAGAAGCTACAACGTGACCCCACCTCCCATTGAGGAGTCTCATCCCTTCTTCCATGAGATCTACAATGACCGGAGGTACAAAGTGTGCGACGTGCCCTTGGATCAACTGCCACGTTCAGAAAGCTTGAAGGATGTTCTGGAAAGACTTCTTCCCTACTGGAAGGAAAGGATTTCTCCGGAAATCTTGAAGGGCAAAACCATTCTGATATCTGCTCATGGGAATAGCAGTAGAGCCCTCCTGAAACATCTAGAAGGTACTGGTTTTCTGTCCTGCTCCAGAGCTTGCTAAGTGTTGTGGTTGGGTCTTACTCTAGAAATTGAGCTGTAGTGTTTCATCCTCCAGCACTTCCTTCCTCACACCCCTTGTCACTTCATATTTAAGAAGCCATTGTTGTAGAAACCAAAGCTTCCGTAGTTCTTGGTGCTCATTGTGGCTGGAGCAGAGGTTTTCAGACACCACTGTGCGTCACTCAGGCAGGGAGTTCAGTGTGAGAGTGGGGGTTTGGAGTTTCAGAGCCAGGGAGGTACAGTTAGGACCTTGCGTTTCTGAGCAGTTATGGTGTTAACTGCTGCTTGGGGGCTCTGCACTTTAAAGAGTTCTGATCTGAGGGGTCACATGCCTTCTGCTGTAATGAGAAGAGGCTAAGAAAGGAAGCAATTTCACAAGTTTATTTGAGCCTTTTAAATAAATTATCTAGAATTCAGTTTCGTCCGTTTTCCCATGTCAAACAACTGTGGCTGTGTTTTCAGATGTGGATTTCCTGAGCAATTCTTTAGTCCCAGTTTTCCAGACCAGGCTTAGTCACTGCTTGGGAGAATGTTAGAGGGAAGGAAAATCAAACTACAAGTGGCGTATTCCCATATCTCTGCTAAAGGCTTGGAGAAGACCAGGAGCCTCCGTTTATTTCAGTCACTCGATGCTGTGTGGCTCACCCAGAGTTCTGAGGTGCTAGTGACTGAGGGTGATGCTCCTCACCCCCACGGCTGTTCCTTTGACTGTTGTGCACCATGCTTTCCCACAGAACCGGAAGGGCTGAAGCTCTGTGAGCTGAGTGGAGCTAGGAGGCTGACCACAGAGCGATGTGGATCTCTGGGAGGGAACATTTTACTAATGGCTATCTCACCCTAATTGTTACGGCATTATCTAGACCTGATTGATCACTTGGTGATCACTTGGATACCCGACATCCACTAATCATGCAGAGACCTAGAATCTACAAACTTTATTAGCTATTACTAAACTTACAGGGTAAGATGGTGGTTATCCTTTTGTGTCTGTGTATACATTACTTATTCAAGCACATACAAGATTCTATTTTTAGTTGTTCAGAAAAATCAAAATGTGGTTAAATAATATGTAAGTGCAATTCTAACAGACTACAGTCATTTATTGTTTAAAAGATTGAGGGTCCTGTTAAAAGAACAAATTGAAATGTAAAATTTCAATGTTTCTGACAGAATTTGTATTCTGTGCCACCCCTTTTACAGAGATGAAACTTATATCATGTTTTGGCCAGGCTCCCTTCCACAAAGAAAACACCACTCTCCTTCAGGGGGTTCCTTTTCCCTTAGCAAGGTGAGCCCTGAAACCAAACAAAGAGGCTCTCTGCTGTCTAGTACCGTTCACTTCTCACTTGTCTGAAGGTTCCCTCGCTTTAAGATGCTTCTGAAGCCGCAGATGCCTACCCACGCCACCTCCCACCCCCAACAGCACATTAATGATTTACTATTGGTGAATGATGTTGGTAAGGGAGCTAGGAAAAAGCTCTTACCATTGGTGGTGAGAGAGGCAATTGCCATGATAGAGGTGAAGGGAAAATATCTGTTGAAGGCGAGGTTAAACCATGGTAGAGGTGAAGGGAGGCAGAGGCAGGCCAGCCTGGTCTACAGAGCAAGCTCCAGGACAACCAGGGCTATACAGAGAACCCTGTCTCAAAAGCAAAACACAAAAAGACCAAAAGACTTGTCTACAATTAAGGGAAATGTTTAATGTATTAATAATTTATTTTTAAAAATTATCCAATCAAACAGTATAATGTGTAGCTTCCTAAAGGGACCAAGTGCACTCCACTCAAGACCCAGCTGCCCCACGCCCACATCACATCACCAGTGTCCTGGTGTAGCTGTGAAGTGCCAGAGCAGGGCACCTTACAACGGAAGTTCCCTTTATGAGTCTAGAGTCGTAAGTTTGAAGGGATAGGCAGGGCAATCCTTATGTCCAGCATTGCAGCTCTAGGTGCTGGATTGCTGCCAGCCTTCCCTTCAGTGTTCGCTGGGTTTGTAGACCATCATTCCTGTCCTCTTCCCATGGAACCTGTGGGGTTTGGGGTCCTTGTCCAGATTTCTTCATACTACTGAGATGGAGTCTGCCCTACTGACCTCATTTTAACTCGATTGTTTCTTTTAAAGACCTGATTTTCAACTAAGGCCAACACTGAGGTTCTGGAAGTTGAAGCTTCAATCTCAATCTCTCTGTCTCTCTGTCTGTCTGTCTGTCTCTGTCTCTGTCTCTCTGTCTCTGTCTCTCTCTCTCTCCAGGGAGACAGGTCAATCAACACCTAAGAGAAGTGAAAATCTCCACACTAAGACTTGTTTACAAACTTTAATAACAGCAGGTTCCTAACAGCCAAAAAATAGAGCAACTCAAATGTCCAACTAAGGAACAGGCAAATCAAATGCTTTCTGTCCAAAAAGTAGTATATTTTTCGTCAGTGGAAAGGAATGAAGCACTGTATGTGCGAAGGGGATGAGTGCTGAGGTCATTCCATTGTGGGAAAGCACAGTGGGCACAAAGGGTTCTTTATAACATGTCCAGAGCAGTAACATGTCCAGAGCAGAGGCTGGAGGGACGACTTGCAGTTAAGAGGACCCAAGTTCTTCTCCCAGCACCCATGTAGCCTGTAATTCCAATTCTAAGGGATCCGATACCTCTTTTGGCTTCTAAGGGCACCCACACATGTGTGTCATATACTTATGCATCCACACATATATACACATAAGTAAAAGTGGATCTTTAAAAAAGCATCCAGGATGAGTGTAAATCTAGAGCGTAGAATACGTGCATATTAACAGGACTGGGGATGCCTGGGATCTGTGAGCGTGGCAAGTGAGAGTGACTTAATACTGAGTTGCTTGTTGGGTGACAAAATTGTTCTAAAATTGATTATAATGATGGTTGCACAACTCTGCATGTGTGAAAAGCTATCGAAATATACACTTTAAATGGAGAGCTTATATGTGAATTATAATTTAGTAATGCTATAAAATTCAGTGAAATTAAAAATAAAAGGGTATGTTATTCTAATGAAGAATGACTTAGGCAAGTATATGGAAGTGATAGTAACACAGGTATGCATAGATAATGAATATAAAACCAGAAAGGCACAAACAGACAGAGAAGGGCTTCCAGAGCTTCCTCAGAAAGGAGCAAGCTTAGGCCACAGACTGCTTCCAGCACTTCGGGATGCCTTTCTAAGAGTCGGCCATGTAGGATTCAGTGAGCTTTCAGAGGCTAACAAAATTGAAGTAATCTTGTTATAACTTCAGTCCTTACCTACAGATAACTTTATAAAATGGTTTCATTTTGTGATTCGAGAAGAGAAGACTTACATGGGCAGTATGGGATCATGAGAAAGACAGAGGGTAGAAGACGTCTGCAGGGAGAGAGTCAGGTAAAAGGAGCTAGAGCATAGGAGTGGGAGGCTTGGTGAAGGGAGAGTGAATTGCCTGTTAGTGGGATGCATAGAAGCCAGCAAATGCTTGTAGACATCAGTCCGTAACCCAGGCAGCAGCATAGTGGATACGCTCATTGAAATCTGACTATAGGAAAATATAAAGGGAACTTTAGGCTTGACTCTTGCCCATCCTTTGAGGTTTCTTTTTTTTTTTTCCTTTTTGGCCTGGAGTAGCCCCTGTTGGAACCACTGTTTGACATTACCAGGCCTCCCCTTTGAGGACCGCCTCCTAGCGTGAAGAAGTTATTTCAGGTGTGTGAGATAGGCTGGGTTTATTTCATAGGCTGGTTTGTTTCACTCAAAACACTTGTCTCCACTCGTTTTCACCTACATATTGAAATTAAAATCCAGTGTGGGTCAGAAACCCATATGCAATTGAATCATGACATAGGACCCTGCATAACAAGGTAAGGCTATGGAAAGTCCAGGAACACTGGAAGGTTTCTGAATGTACAACAATAGCAAAATTAATTCCGAGTCAAATGCATAATGACTCAGGCGTAGCAGTGAAGGGTTTTGCTGCAGCCTTGATTTTGAACACACAAGGAAGAGTTAAGCATGGCTGTGTTCCCAGGATCTGAAGAAACGGTGTCCTGAAGGAGAGACAGTGTTTCTTCTATATCATCTCTGTTAATTTGATGAGATTTCAGTGTTTTAAAATGTGTAATAGACATAATTCACTCACCAACATAGGAGCACCAACCTAGGCCTGTGGTATGTAGCATCTTCAGAAGCTTAAGCTTATAGGTTTTATGTGCTATTTGATAAAATATATCATTGACTTTAGAAGCTACCCTTTCTCCAAAGAGTTGAATGACTCCTCTACTTGGGAGATGGGGGCACCTCAGTTCCCCCATAGGAATCAGAGTTTATAGTATGTGTGCTTATTATGAAAATTACCACATTACCAGTTTACATTCTGTACTTGTTTGCCCCACAAGATCCATTTCTGCTGTATTCTAACTATCTTGATATAATTACTATCACCTTTTACTTCTAGTGTTACCACAGATCAGCCAGTAAGTTACAAGGTCACCCTACTGCATGGATGCTTTCCTTAGATTTAACAACTAACCAGAACTCATTAGAATTGACAGTCTTTGAAATGCATACTTCCTGTAAACACAAAAGTTGCCAAACTTACATCGATTAAAAAAAAAAAAAAGGTAAAAGTGTTTGTTGTAGATGCATCTGATTCCAACTCATGCTTTCTCTAGGAATAAATATTTATATAAAAATTTCCCCTATAAAATAGGGACTTTTAAGAACCTGGGGAACTTTCCCTGTATTGTCCTTAAATGGCTTGGCAGACAGAAAGCATGTTACCAATTACAAAACTACTTTCTTAGCTGTTTAAAAACTCAGAGATGGGAATGGTGGTGACTCCAGTTAGTAAGTAATTATCTTTAGTGTGCTCAAACATTCACCCGCCCTCTGGTCTGCAGGGGCAGCGTCTGTGTACTCCGGCTGTGGGAGTGTTGATTTTAGGATGCTCTATTTTCTTCTCGTGTATTTGGTACTGCGGTGTTACAGCAGTCGGATCCTGGCTGTGCTTAGAACCAGGACCCAGTGTAGTGTAGAAAACCCAAGAAGGCCTCGGATGGCTTAGCCATGATGACCACAATCTTTAGTCAGAATTGTCAGCTCTGCCCCAAATCCAATTTACTCAACTTCTAAGCAGGATTGCAAGCAGGATTTTTTTTTTTTCATTTTAATTTTTTTCCCGAAAAATAGCTCTTTCCTTGTTTATTCTTTATCCAGAACATTATAGTGTAAGCCGCAGAGTCAAGAGCATCTCCTAGCAGGTAAACCAGTTTTTAAATGGTAATTTAATATGAGGAAATGAGTCTTTAATTACTACTGCCATTGTAGCACCACAGTCTGTGAATGGCACCCCTGGCACGGCTGAACAAAGAGACTTTGTTTGTGGAGCTCATGCTTCCTGCCAAGCATAGTTGTAGACATTTTACATAGAAACATTTTATATAAATTTTATTTTTCTTGGATAATTTATGTATTTACATTTCAGATGTTCGCCCCTTCCCCCTCTCTCCCATATCTCTCCCCCCTCCTCCTGCTTCTATGAGGATGCTCCCACTCCCACCCACCCACTCCAACCTCAACTCCCTGGCATTCCCCTACATTGGGGAAACGAGCCTTCATAGGACCGAGGGCTTCTGTTGATGCTTGACAATGCCATCCTCTGCTACATATGCGGCTGGAGCCATGGGTCCCTCCATGTGTACTCATTGGTTGGTAGGTTAGTCCTTGGGATCTCTGGGGGGTCTGGTTGGTTGATAATTGTTGTTTTTCCTATGGGGCTACAAACCCCTTCAGCTCCTTCAGTTTTTGATATCTTGTTTCATATAGAAACCCGAATGTGGCTTTTAGCTCTCTGGAAAGCAGTAGTTCAATATTGGGTTTTATTCAGTAGTTTACCGTCTCCATATCCTATTTCTTTATTTTTGTGGGATCAATCACTGATCAGTAAGCTTAATGAGCTGCTTTCATTACAACAAGCCAGCTTTTCATACCCCAGTACCGTGTTACATCATGCTACACGAGGAAAGCTTGGCCGAGAAAGCTGTGTACTGCCTCAGCCCATGCATGTGGTGTGTGGAAAGGAACCAAGCTATGGGGAAGAAGCAGGGCTGAGTAGCAAAGGCAGGCTGCATGGCTGCAAGGCGACTAGGGGCAGCGGGTGCCGGGCTCCTGGGTATCAGCAGTGCAGGTGCTTGTGCCTTTGTAAGCAGACCTTAACGGAGCTGGATGGTAGATGTTTGAGTGTTAGTGTGTGACGGTGCCTCTGAAGAGACCTGCACTCAGGAGTCAGTCAGTAAAGTGCCCTCAATTGGGACCTTAGTTTGAGTTCCACAGAAGTGATCATCAGAGTGTGATTCAATCCTAGACCCATGACACCTAACTGGCCACCATATTCTGTAGCCCCATGCTTCCATTTGCTCCTTCCACACACATTAGAGTGAGATGAACATACCTCCCTGTGCCTTGAAACCTCGCGTGGGCTTTGTTAAGGCTTTTTCAGTCTTCTGGAGCTGCGTGGTGCCGACCCTCTTCAGTGTCTCAGCCATCGGCAGCACAGGAGATGTTACACTTAAGACGTGGAAGAGTTTGTTTATAATTGTGTTTTTATGGTGCTGGGGATTGACCCAAGAACCCCACACCTTCCAGACAGGTATCCTGCCACTGAGCGACACCTAGCCCAACTGTGGATTTTGTTAGTCTTGCCAGTGTTACTTACACAGATTGTGAAGCCCTCTAATGACCTTTCAATCCCAGACCCATGACCTCTTCTTTACCGCTGTACGCTTTCATCTGCTCTTGCCCCATGTGCACACATGCACGCTTCTAACATCATCTAGTCTAGAAGTAAGTTATGAACCTCTTAGAGTCAATGTGTGTGAGCCATATAGTTGAAGACAATGTTATTGGTTGGAAGTTAGCTAACATTTCTTACCCAAGGGCCACCATGAGCCTTGTGGTAACATCGGTGTCAGCCTCCCTGTCTGATGAGCCTGACCTGTAACCTGCCAGGTAACTTATCTGTATGGTATCTTGACTTGTAAATTGTATGTAATCTTGAGATGGCTTTACTTTAAATCTGAGAATGCTTCATACTCTCAAAAGACAAACAAGGCATGGGATATTATATAGTAAGAAAATTCCTCCTGGGACTACTTCACTGGGCTTTGGAACCATAGATAATTACCTACCCTTTGTCAGTAAGTCCAGGTTAAAGCAGATCTCAGCCCTGACGGACTCAGATATGCTCCTCACAAAGCTGCAAGAGAGCTTTCAATGCCAACAGGAAAGCTAAAAGCAACCTGTTCCTCACAATTCCAGACAGGCGTTGTGTTTCTTTTTCTTGTGGTTGGCACAGTCACTTCCTGTTTGTTTCCTGCTGGTCCACACTGAAGGAAAAGCCGAGTACCTCACTGAGTGCTGGATGTGGTCTGCACCTTGCCAGAGGAAGTAGATTGTTTAGTCTGGGTTTAAGCACAGGATTAGGCAGCTGCAAGACTGGGGTAAGCAAGAGTGACAGCAAGAAGTTTGTGTAAGACTTGGACTCTGTCCTTGGAGAAGTGTGCAAGTCAGAACAAGGTGATGTGAAATGAGAGAAATGGGAAGAAAGGTCAGCTAGAGGGAGCTGGCTGCTGATGGTGGCCGAGGCGTTTGTCACCTTTGGCATTTAGTGTGATATTTTCAGAGCCATAGAGTGCAAGCCTTCTTTCCTGGGAGACTAAAGTTGCTTAGTGGTAGAGTTGAGCTTTTATGTAAACCTACAAAATCTAAAGTAGACTTTATTTTTAAATAGCATAGGATCTTAACTGTAATTCAACTAAGTAAATTATAATTATTTGAATACATTATTTAAATTATACATTATTTAAGTGAATAAATTTGGTTAAATTATGGTCAATTAAAAGTTAGCTAAACTTGGAAGGTAAATACATTTCTCTGGCTTTATCTTAAACCAGCAGTTACTCTGCCATCGGGTTATGGTATTTAATACCCTGTCTGTCTTCTTTGGTTCCCCGGGCTATCTTTTAATTGTATGTATGCAAAACTAACATTTTAAAGGCCTGAAATTACATTTACTTGTACGGTAACCTGTAAAGTACAGTCTCGTCCCTCAGCCCTTACCGATAATAGAAGAATACGAAGTTCTTGTCCCGAAGACTGGTGGGGACAAAGAGGGGTGGGCGGGCTCTCACAGCTAACTGTCCCTGGGTTGAGTGCAGCTGGGTTTTGTTTTTACTTTTTTGTTTTTGTTTTTAATCCCAAAATAGGAGCTTTCCTTTTTGTCCCATAGCAAATCCTCCTATGTCCCTGAATGCTGCTTTTCCCATTTCCTGCTGTTAAAAGATATGTAGGCAGTTTAAAGAAAAGCCAGAGAACACACAGAACACATTTAATTTGTGCTGTTCACTCGATTAGCACTAGGTATAAACAACTTTTTGTTCCAGGCTAAGAACTGTTTAAATGCCCCCCAACCTCAGGCCCCACGCACCCCTTTTCTTGCTCACTTCATAATGAGAAAAGTCTCTAATCAAGGCTCCAACAATAAAGACTAGACTTGAATGCCAAGAAAGTTAGAATTCATTCTGTGCAACTATATGCCCAGGGACCAGTGATTCAAGTCCTGCTTTTGGTTCAGGGGTTAGAGCACCCACAAGTGAGTGAGGCACACCAGGTCCTGCCTGCTGTGGGTCTTACCCATCCCTTTTTCAGAAATGTCACCAAAAATGCACATCTCACAAGACTTTCTTTGGAGTGCTCTCATGCAAAAGGTTTATGCTGTGGGATCTATAACCTTTATTCCTTATAACCTGCAATCACATGTAGAAAGTATTCTTGGTAAATCCAGTGTGATATACCTTATGTATTCAGCACCCGTACATCCCCTTATTCTCTGCCTCCTAGCAGGCAGCCCCCCAAAGCGCTGCTCACAGATGCACAGACACCGATTACATTCTTGTAATGGTGGCGAGGCACTGCTCGAAGAGCAGGAGTCACAGAGCAGTCACAGAGCAGAGTTTTCATTGTCAAAGAACTCAAAATCCTGGCTTCTGAGCCAGGACTTGTTCAAGTGCTTCTCCCAGAAGGCAGTGAGTGGAGGAGCATTGTGGTTGAAGCAGTGTCCTGTGTTCTGGTCTGTTACAGTGACTTAGAGGGGGGTGCTTGCAAATTGACTTTCTGAAGTTACTCCTGCACATAGGAAATAGGTTATTTACGTTTCCCATTTTGGGTATGGATTTTACTCACTTGGTTTTCTCCTAAACTTTCATTATTTCTTACTTGAAATGCTTCCCTCATTTCCAGTAGTTGTAGGGAGTTCCGAGAAGCTCTTACATAGAGATTCAAAAATTTAAGATGGTCTAGGTATTATGGTGCTTGCCTGTGGCAGTCTAGGCCCTCCAAAGGCTGAGGTAGGAAATCTCTAGTTCAAGGCAGGCCTGTACCACGTAGTTAAATGCTGAAGACACCAGGGGTATAATGAAGAGACGGCTTCTGGTGGACCACGATGGAAAGAAGGTAGACAGAGAGTAAGAACCTGATGCCATTTCCAAAAAAAGGTTCCTGACCTCTGTTAAATGTGAGCTAAAGACTAGGGTGGTGCCCTGCTAGATAGTGCAGGAAGCCCAGCCATTTGGTCCCCAGCTCTGCATAAAACCGGGTGTGGCAGTGCAGGCTTGTCTTCCTAGCCCTTGGGGATGGAAAGAGGAGAATCAGAAATTCTGAGTCATCCTCAGCTACAGATTGAGGTTAAGGTCAGCCTGGGCTACGTGAGACCTTGTGATTTCAAAAGGAAAAAGAAAAGAAAATCAAAAGCGGAGCTAGTTACCAGACAGGAGTCTGATACGTGTCCACACGCGTCAGCTTGTGTTTGAATCCCAGTGGGTGATTCAAGAGGACAGTGCATGGCCTCTTCTGTGCTGGTCCAGTTCGGTTTTGGGTAGTGGAACTGCATTGTTCTGACTAAAGCTAAGGCTTTCTCCTAGGATGAAGCATTTAGTATAAGCCAAATGTTTGTAACAAGTAATGGCTTCCCTGTGGTTTTCTTAATTTGCTATTTTAAAATGTCAGCTGCTTAGGTCTCATTGACTGCTTAGTAACCAGTCTAAGTATTTTAAGAATTTGTAAGTAATTAGTTTACTCTGGGAATAGCTTGAGGCATTATTAAAATAGAATGTTAACTTCATTGGAAACATTTCCTTTTTTTTTTTTTTTTAGCTCTCTTTTTGTTAGTGGCATGCTATAGTCTGGAGGCCTTTGTTTAGTGGACTCACACAAGGATGGGTCACTAAATAAAAGCAAGCCTTGGGCAAGGACTTGCTTGGCCTGCTGGATCCCGTTGCATCCAAGTCAAACCATCGAGTGCCATGTGGTGTGCTCCAGCTACCTGATGCAAACCTAGAAGTTGTTTCTAAGATCGTACAGGTGACCTCTAGACCTGGCCCATCTGCTCGCTGGGCTTAGCTATTTTAAACTCAGACAGAATTGTTCTTCCCCTTCTCCTGTGAGAGCATCGGGACCGATGTCCAGTTAGTACCCAGCCCTTCACCAGAGCTGAGCAAAAGCACAAGCATTGTCTTTCTCTTCAGTGTTAGAAGCAGCAGTGGACAGGCAGGTGGCCAGGGTGTAAGTACTGTGTGTAAGAACAGTTGGTGTTTATAGCCCTGATAGCCTTGAGACTTGAACAGGCCTTATGGGTCTGCCTGGTGTTTTGTAACCACTGTACTGAGCTGAAATCCACACGCAGGCTGCCCCTAGAATGGCGTTTAGTGTATAGTTAGCTGTCTTTAAGTAAACCAGAGGACAGTTGCAGTTACCAAAATCTGTAGCTGGATGTTCAAGTCCCTTCTGTGAAATAGCGTGAAGTCTGTATGAACCTATGTATGTTCTCATATTCCTCAGGTTGTGTGTAATGCCTGGGACTGTGTGAATCGGGGCTCCACTCTAGTGCTTAGGGGGTGACAAGGGGAAAGGCTTAGATTGGTGCAGATGCCTCTGTTTCCCAACACTTTCCATTGGTGATGGATTGAATCCATATGTGAGGGTCCCGTGGCTATGACTGATGTCCACAGTCATCAGTCCATCCACACCATGTTTAGAAGGAAGAATTAGGGACAATGGTGATCAAGGGATATTAAGTTGCAGTTGTAGCAGAGAAAGAAGTTCTGTCGTGTTGTCGCATGGTAGGAGGACAGCAGCTCACTTACGTTCAGGATTGCTCAGACAACTGGAAGAAAGGATTTTGAGTGTTTTTATTATAAGAGATAATAGTAATAAAATATGTCAGGTATGCTTAACTTGAATCAAACATAGAAAGATTCTTTTAAGTTCTTCCAAACTGCTCCTCCACTGGCAACATTTCGTTCTCTCAGCCCCGGGCAGCTGTTAATCCACGTTGAGCCATTACGGGCTTATCTACTCTGAACACTTTCTGTTGATGGATTCATACAAAAAGTAGTCTTTTGTGACTGGCTTTTTAGAAAAACATTTACTTACTGTTGGGAACTGAACCCAAGGCCTTATGGGTTTTATGCAAGCACCACTGAAAGCTCTACCCCCAGCACTTTTTTAAAAACTCACTACAGTGTTCTCCATATTATAGCATGTATCAGTACCTCATTCCTGTTCAAACTGATATCCCAGCACACTGCCCAGTCACATCTGTCTGTCTTGTTGGTTGGTAGATACTTCAGTTGTTTGTGTATTTTGGCCAGCAGCAGTAATTCTGCTGTGGAGATTACATGTAACTTTTGACATGGACATGTTATGTTTCTCTTAGGCACATGCCTGAGGTAACTTTTGACATGGACATGTTATGTTTCTCTTAGGCACACGCCTGAGGTATTTTCAGGCTATTTTCCAAAGAAGCTAGAGCCTTCCGACCTCCCAATTTCACACTGTATTATGGTTATAATTTCTCCACATCCTTGATAATGCTTGTTGATAATCTGATATTTTACTGTGGTCGTCTCACTGACACAAATGGGTATCTCCTAGTGGATTGGAACTGCATCTCTGGAAAGACAAGGCTGCTGCTGGCCGTCCCCTCCAGTGCTTTCCGATGGATTGTCCTTGGAGAACAGTCTGCTCAGATCTTTTGCCTGTTACTTCATCTTTCTGTCACTGTCACTCGTCTTTCTATGTTGTCTTCTATCCTCCTCATGAAGATCTTATCTCTAAAAGTTATCTTCTTGGTAGAGTTGAGGATGGACTTCCTGTGCATCCTAGGCAAGTACTGTCCCTGGGCTACCGTCCCAGACCACACGGGAACTGAGGGAGGCCGGCAGTGCTGGACCCCCTCAGGCTGGAGCTCAGGTGGTTATGAGCTGCAGGTGAGCTCTGGGAACTGGACTTGGAAGAGCAGTAAGTGCTCTTCACCACGGTGCCAGCTCCCCAGACAAAGTCTTAATTTTGAGGCACGGGAGTTCTTTATGTAGTCTTAATACATGTTCCTATGATTTTGTAAAAATAAACAAAATTCTCCTCTCTGGGTGCTTTTCATCTTCTTGATGGTGCCCCTTGAACCTGACGATTTTATACACAGGCTTCATTTTCCTTCTCTTCTGTTGCTATGCTTTCATGTTGTCTAATTCACGGTCAGGAGGATCTTGCTCTTCCCTGTGTCTCTGTGTGTGTGTCCTGTTGCACGTACTCGCCTCGTACACGTGTTGGGAAGTAATTGATTGCAAATGTGAAGGCTGATTTTGCTCTCGCTTCCCTCCTGGTGATCTGCTGTCAGGCCTTACTGTGAGAGCCAGGTAGCATCTGCAAGGACTGTGCTCTCCTGAGTCCTGGAGCTTCAGAGGACTTCTCTGTTTGGGGAGCTACTTTCCTAAGCGTTCTTTGGGTTTCCCTGTGAATTTTGAGGTTGTATCTTTTTATAAAAAGAGCTGAAGTTTTGTTAGGGATTGTGTTGGGTCTATACATTGACCTAGGAAAAAAATTGACATTTTTTTAAGAGAGAGAGAGAGAGAGAGAGAGAGAGAGAGAGAGAGAGAGAGAGTGAGTGTGTGTGTGTAAAAGCTAGAGGTCATCCTGAGGTGCCTTCCTCTTTTGTCCAACACCTTATTTTTGATGCAGTGTCTTTCACTTAACTTGGAACTCCTCGACAGTTCAGGTCAGTGACCTCGGGGATCAGCTTGTTTGTGTCCTTTGAGCAGTGAGGTCACAGACACACTGCCATCTGCAGCGTTTTCCCTGGGTGTTGGGGATTCAAACTCAGGCTGTCATCTTGCATGGGAAGCACTTTACAGACTGAGCCACCATCTTCCTGTTAAGGCTTCCAGCCCTTAAATGCAGGATTTCTTTGAATAGAGATAATTCAAATCATATGCTCTTTTTCAATTCATCGGATAAAATGCGTTCTGATTCTGATACCCCTGTGCCCGGGACTCGGGAGTAATTTCACTTTGCTGTTGGGCGTCTGTACTGACAGTGGAACTGGAAGAGAGGTGGTGGCTTCCCGACCCTCAGTGGCTCTAATCCATACGCTGTGGGGCCAGCTCTCCTGCCTCCTCCAGGGGAGGCACATGGCAGGCAGCCGCTCCAAAGCCAGCTCGCCTGCTTCTTCTCTGATGGAGTCAGAGGGCTCTTGGAATCCAAGGCTGCCTTCTCTCTGCTGAGCAGCCAGTGCCTTTGCTCTTGCCAGCTTCGGGCTGGGGTGGTAATCTTGGTGACATTGCTGTGTGAGGCAGGGGCTCTGTAGGGCTCAGCAGTGGGCCAGCTACATTCTGTCTAGAAGAGGACACACAGACGGGAAAGGAAAAGCACTCCTGCATTCCTTCTGTGTCACTCTCACCTAAGCTATGTCTTCTACCCACAGCCCTTTCCTAATGTGAGGTCAGAGGGAGAGGGGGAGGGGGAGGGGGAGGGAGGGAGGGAGGGAGGGAGGGAGGGAGAGAGAGAGAGAGAGAGAGAGAGAGAGAATATGAATGAGAATATGAATGAGTGGACATGAATTTCTGATTATGAACGTGTAACTGAGATACGGGAGTATTTGGAGGCTCAGGAAGGCCCCTTCCCTCAAACCCATGGCATAGCATGTTGAAGCTCTGGGAAGGAGAGCAGCTTTCTAAAGTTAGAACGCTCCCCACCGTTCCACAGCTGCACATATGTGGGAAGCTTGTGCAGAGGTGGCATTAGGGAGCTCTTCTGGGCCTAGACGTGAAATTAGAATAAAGAGCTGCTCCATCAGTTAGAATACAAGACACAGTTATAGCTGGTAACTGTTTATTCTGCCATTGCCAAGTGAAGACAAACCCTTACCCCCTGCTCAGAACTGCACCTCGCTCCCTGACGTTAGTGTGGAAGAGAGCCCAATGGTTAGAGTCTACAGGTCTGGAAAGGTGTGGTGTGACCTCTTACTGGTCTCTGACTCTTTCTCCCTGTGTTTTGAACTCATACTTTGGTAGGTGCAGGTACCCTTATTTGAATCCAGGCCTTGCCATACTCTGTGCAATCATAAATTCCTTGTACCACACCTCATTACTTGGAGAAAGTGAATAGCTTATCTCCCTATAGGGTGGTAATGGCGAATACATGAGTTATTTACACATAACATAGAAAGGGCTTAGAAAAGTACTGTCCTGTAGAGTGTTGCCAGGATTTTAGATGTTTGAGTTAAAAGTAGTTGTAAAAATAAAAATTTACAGCCATAGCCACTACTGCTATCCCTACTCCTGTACTCAAAAGTGGATTGTCTATAATTATATTAAATGTGACCTATACCACCTCCCCCTACACACACACACACACACACACACACACACACACACACACACACACACACCTCCCTTCTGGGGATGTTAAGGGCAGTAGGAGAAAGAGGCCCTGTTTATAGGCATCCCATAAAGTCTTTTCCCGATTCCCCTGGGCTGTGCTTCCTTCCAAACCCACTAAGTATTAGAAAACCCACCACATTCTAGTCACGTGAGTTAGATTCAGTGCTTAATGAAAAGCCCTCGTTTTAAGACTAGCATTCAGAAGAGTTTCTGTTTTCTTCAGTTTGGTTAAGAAACAGCCAGGGATAAGTTGCCTCAGAAGGAACATACAATTCCAAGACCTAGCACTCTGTCTAAACTCTCTCTTCTCTTCCGTTTCTCGGTGTTCTGGAACTATAGGTGATCCCCGCATGGTTTTGGGCATGGTTTTGGGCATGGTTTTGGGCTCACAGTTAATATGGGACAAGGTCAGCGTGCAGCTCGACAGTTAAACAGAATGGCCTGCCAAGGCTGCCTGACGCCCTGTTCCTTCTCTCCTGCACAACAGGTATCTCAGACGAGGATATCATCAACATCACTCTGCCCACTGGAGTTCCGATTCTGCTGGAGTTGGATGAGAACCTGCGTGCCATTAGGCCTCACCAGTTCTTGGGCAACCAGGAGGCCATCCAGGCAGCCATTAAGAAAGTGGATGATCAAGGGAAAGTGAGACAAAACAAATAATAAAGTACGACCAGGAGCAAGCAGAGTGCGGGGTGGTGTGCAGTGTGTTCCCCTGTGGGCTTCTCCCCTCCTCCCACTGGCTCACTTCCTCCACGGCTGAGTGGTAGAGTTTGTGTAGATAACTAGGTAGTTGTCATGGCCCAGACGTGACCTTTGGATGTCTAAGTCTAACCTAACTTCTGCTCCTCCCGTTTGATTTAACATTGCAAAGTAGTAGCCAGCAGGGTTTGACCAAGGTTGTTTTTTGTTTTAGAGACAGGAGAGTAACAGGATGAAATTGTTTATCACTTAACAAGTCATCACTGAGTCCCCACTGGCAGTCACTGTTCCAATGAGCAGGTCACTGTTTTATTCCACAATAGTTCCTGAGAAGAGTGAACACTACTAGGTAGCACTTGGGCAGTTTACACCAGAGGCCCATCGAATGGCAGAGTCATGGATGGGCCCTTGGGAAGGCATCCGAGAACCACAGTAGTACAAGGCCCTTTGATTTCCCCCAGCCCACTGCCATCCTGTTTGCCGTCAGTAAAATCAACTTCAGCCAGTGAGAAGGACCGGGATTGGCACAGCCGTAGCCGTTTATGTTCTTCTGTTTCTCTTTGAGCTTTTGAACTTTAACCTTTGGGGACTTAGCAGTTAGATGAAAATAAAGCTTTGTGACTACAAACAGCACGCTCAAGGTGTCTCAGGTGTGTGATGGATTTCAGGTGGGTCTCTGAACCCGCCGTGGACGCTGTCTCCTGGAACACTCCAAGGGTTATACTTAGTTCAACACAGGCCACTCTGGAAGGGAGGGCTGGCTTGGGGGAAGGTGATCGGGGTGCATGTGATTTTATTCACCTGAGTGGGATGATGGCATATGAGAGCCTCTCACATACATTAGCTAAGGACAAAAGAGTCCAGTCTGTATTGCAGTTCATGTGGGCTGTGAGCAGACATGCAGTGTGTGTTCAGGGGCTGTGAAACAGCCACCATTTCCTTAGGCCGCTGTCTCCCTGAAAGCAAGTCATGGATATTCCAGTGACACTCACATGGACATTTTGCAGACAGTACCTACTATAGATTTTTATTATTTTTCATGCTTTCTCCAAGGATAGATTAGTTCACTAGGATCCAGTTCTAAATCCTTGCTGCAGCTTGGTTTTTGAGTCAGTATCTTTGTATCTTCAGGGATTGGCAGGAAAAGATGGCTGAAGAGACTAAACAGACCATTTGGAATCCTCGAGACTCCCGTAGGCGATTTTGCCAATGCTTTCTGATGCTCACTGTTTTTGAGATTTGACAGAAATACATATGAGCAAAGGGATTTTTATGGGGGAAATGTACATAAACCCACTGCTAACAATTGCACTGCCTCAGGGCCACTGTGAGGCCGGTCTCTCTGCCTTGTTAGCAGGGATCTAGGATTTCTGGAACTGGGTCTGACCTGCATACTAATCTCTTTCTGAAACTGGGACAGACTTGGGCAATTTTTCTTCTAAAACGAAGGAAGACAGCCTCTCTATAAATGTCCCTGGAGTGAGTCCTGGGTTCCCTGGGGCCAGCTTGACGGGCTCCTCTGCTCGTTCAGCGTGGTAAGATGAGGCAACAGCCAGCGCAGCAGCACCTCCGGAGTGTCCGCTGAGTCGAGCATCCCACCACACTGCAGATAGGTCTTTCCGGTTCTGTTCCAGAACATGAGTGTTTTTTCACTAACTTGCCATTGAGATGATGATACCCTCTGATGGGATGCTTTCTGGTGCTTTCTGATTTTTTTTTTTCCCTCAGCAACGATATGCAAGAAAATCAGTGTGATCTATTTCCATGGTGCTTGCCTCCTGTCAGTCAGCAAGCTATTTCTCATCTTAAACTCCTGCCCACTCTTACTGAAATGCAGTGTCTTCCTCTTGGCCCCCTTGTTCATTCTAGCAGAGGTTTCAGACCAAGCATCCACCTCCCCCATAGACACTTCGTATTGTGCAATTATAGTTCTTTATTTTCTTAGCCCCTTTCTGACTTTGACAAAATGAACCCAGAGGAAATCAGCGTTACAAGACAGAAGACTTCTCATCCACACTGTCAATTTTACACATTTTTATTCTATGGCAACACGTAAGAATCTTCACAAAGTTCAGCTCCCCGTAGGAAAAAAGCTTTCCTTCTCTCAGAACCACCCCACCATTTCTTCCACAGGGCAGGTCCTGGTCATATTCTCTGGTTTTATCTTTCGTATGATTGGCTTCTCACAAAATTTGGGCTCACTTATTTAAGGCATTTGTGGCAATAAACTACCTTGTCTCCCAGGAGAGCTAGTTGTGGCCATTGTGAATCCAATGCAAATACACATTAAAAAAGAAATAGACGATTTAATTATCCAAATAATTATCCGACAGAATTCAAGGTTGAACTGAGTTGTTCATTCAGGAGTACTGTGGTTGAATGAAACTCAACCCCCTGTGTTGATAGGCTTGGAGGTGGGGCCATTAGGCAATTAGGATTAGATGAAGTCATGAGAGTGGGTGGGGCCTGATGGTGGCTTTAACGGCTTTATCTTAAGGGAGAGGCCTGAAGTATTGTTGTGGCCCCAGTTTGCCATGCATGCTCTGCAGTCTTCAGCTAAGCCCGCACCAGCGCCTAGCATCATGCTTTCGGTCCGTCTGGCCTCCGGAACCAGGAGCTAAAATTAGCCTCTCTGTACAAGCAGTAAACATAGTAACAGGAATGAAGACGGGGTGCGTCAGCTCTTCAGTCTTTAAGACCTTAGAACCATAAGTTGAACCTGACATGTGTTATGTTACTTTGACAAGGCTTTGTGTCTGTGTGTCTGTCTGTCTGTCTTGAGACAGGACCTCTCACTGGTTTGGAGGGTAAGCATGCTAGGTGGGCTGCCCATTCCCCCACCTCCCCAGAACCGGGATAACGAATGTGTGCTACTGTACCTGGCTGCTGCCACCTTTTTTTTTTTTAATTAACATGAGCTCAGACTCATCACTTGTGGTAACTCCCAAGTTCCTACTTTGACAAAGTTTTAAAAGCAGACTAGAGAGCAGTACCACTGCTGTGTACACATAATAAAACCACAGCTTAACCTCCCACTTGAGTTAAGGCTAACCATTTATTGTAAATTGCCTATACGCTGAAAATCTTCTCATAACAAAGCGCGTGGTGTCCGAGTAAGCAGAGAAAGAACAGAAGTAGCACGAAGAGGTCTCACGCGGTGGCCACATTGCTACCGTGCCAACTTACAGCCATGTGTTCCTTCTCATTCGTTTCCTCCATTCCCCTCGGAGGAATACATTCAAACAAAACGAAACAGCAAGGGTGATAAGGCTCGAAAAAGACAAAGAGCTTAGTCTTCTCAGGTGAGGTGAAAGTCGCTGGCGCGTGCTCCTTCCTGGTGCCCCATAGAACCCAGAAGCAGCTCTGCCCAAGTATTGCCACTCACGTTCCGACCTGTGTGTGGTGCGCGTGATTTCTGGTTGCTGCCGGCCGAGAGGCCGTTCAGCCTGCTAGGCTTGGTTTCCGGAGGACCGTGGGTCCCTCCAACGTGAAATGTGTTGAGAGATAATGTTGCGGGGCCGCCTCTTGGCTTGCTGTGTGTGATCTGTGGAACATCGTGGTTACCTCCACCGGGCATTGTAGAGACTAGCGTACCCCAGCGGGGCTATTAAAGGTGAGTACATTTACCAGTATTATAAATCTCACGGCATCACGGAAGAAGAGACACGAGACAGAAGAAGGCAGAGATGGCCCCTTTGCTACTGTTTTGGACTGGAGGCATTTGCATGAACATGGGTATGCATTTTCATGCGTATATTCCGTTGCCTCCAGCCCTGCCAACTTGGATCCTCTGAAAGGGCCTAGCAGCCATAACCCACTAATCCTTAGCATACCGGAGCCCCTTTGATCTCAGTTCCTAAGTATTTTGACACACAACTGGGGATATTTAGGGTAATGGTTTCAGATCTGAAACAGACGGGAGACATGGTAAGCCTGAAGCATCTATCAGGCAGAAAAGAGACGTGCCCCAAGACTGATGGGACAGGGAAGCTGGCCTGAAGGTATAAATTTGGAACAGTTTAAGAAAATTAATTTTAAAAATAATGCTGGTAGGGGTTGGGGATTTAGCTCAGTGGTAGAGCGCTTGCCTAAGAATCGCGAGGCCCTGGGTTGTTCAGTTCCCAGCTCCGAAAAAAAGAACCAAAAAAACAAAAAAACAAACAAACAAAACAATGCTGGTAATGGCTTATAGGACATTTAAAAATAACCAGTAAAATTGTAGATTTTTAAAGAGAGGAACAAAATGCTACAATTTTCTAAAATGTAAAAGCAATTGCAGGGAGGAAACACTTGATACATATAGTTTTGTGTTGTGTTCAGTCCTGAAATTTGCTTTATTGTATGAAGTAGCCAGATAAAGACAGCGAGTTTCTGTCCCTTTTGTCTTGAACTCAATCCTTGGTAGATAAAGGAGATAGAAAACTTCTTAACCTTTATTCTGTAGAGTATATTATGTACTCAGGCTAGTGAGACACAAATCTGAAAGTAAAGGCTAAGTCTGGGCAGCATGGTGGGCAGGGAGAACCAGCTCCCCAAAGTTCTCTTCCACATACATGCTGTAGCACGCATGCATGGACACATGCGCACACACACTAAAGGAATATAAGACAATAGCTGTATAGTCTGTCACCTTTTCTGCCTTTGAGACTACAGCTATGCATGTACCTGATTCGCTTACCTGCTGATGTAACTCATCAGGAAGATGGCTATGATTGGCATTACCTTTCAGCTGAGTATTAACAGAATCTCTCTCCTGAGGCAAGCATTTTTTTCCTCCACAGTATCTTGAAGTGACATGACTTCTTAATGCTACTCCGTGGCACCTAAATTCTGTTTAATCTGAGCTCCCCTCATCAGGCACCTCCCTGATGATGTCCCTCCTGTCACTCAGCTCAGTGTCACATTCAGCTTGACTCTAGGTGACTAGGAAACAGTCATCATCCCTGCTGCCGTCAATGGCCCGAAATGGATGTACCTCATTTCCTACAACAGAAGCCAAGTGCGGTCTGCCAGCATTAAGGGTTTTCCTTACCCCATCCCCCCTCATCCCCCACCCCCTGTGCAGCATTTAAATCTGTGTTTTCAGCTCTCCATCCCTGACAGACAACCCGAGGGAAACAATTGAAGATTTTCTTTGGCTCAGAGGTTTCAGTTCATGATCACTTGTCCCCAGGCTGTGGTAGGCAGAACATCACGGCAGGAAGCATGTGGAAAAGCAGAGGTAGCCAGGAAGGAGGAGGGAGGCAGAGCTGGGAGACAGGTTGGAGACAATATACACACGTCAAACTCATGCCACCAGTGAGCAGGCTCAAAGCATGCTCACACCCCACAATTCCCATTTCTTAATAGTCCAAATCAGTTCTGTCTGTCCGTGCATTAGTCTTTCTCATTGTTTCAGAACTATTTGGTTTTTATTTAGTTTTATGCTTTAAAAAGTAAAATACCACCTTTCCCTGCATTTCCTATGCCCCATTCCCTTCCATCATTGTGTATGTGTGCATGTGTGTGCACACATGTGCATGTGTGTGTTTGTGTTGTGTGTGTTTAACTCGCTGTTTATGTGGGGGTATGGGATCATCTACTGGAGCATGGGACTGCATCTCTGAAGGAAACAGATCCTTCCTCCCCAAGAAGGGATTTCCTGACTCCCTCACCCACCCGTGCTTGGACTTTTTTTTGGGTTGATTATGTGTTAAAATAAATATTGTGTGTTCATGTGATGCACCAGCCTTCTTATGCAGGGAAACACTTGCTTTTTGCAGTTAATAATTGCCTCTGCTCTTACAGTCGTCCCGTCTCCTCTTCTGTGATGATTCCTAAGCCTCCAGAGGAAGGGAATTCAGCGTCTACTTCATTACAGTTCACAGAGCAATCAAGCTGTTTCAGATCTGGAAGTTTTATTCCTCTTGGCTTAGCTTTCATAATGATAGAAGGCTCTATGCTCACTCACTACGGGAGTGAGAAAAATAAGTTTTACCCAGCTGTGAACCCTGAAAGCTACAGCAACATTTGGCCTGGCAAAATAGACCCACTGGTGCAACAGGGGTACAAACATTAGAAAGGTAACCATCCACTTTCTGATTGGATGTCAGGCCCACTCCAGAGTATGTAACGCATGCCTGGCACCATTAAATGAGCCAAGAACCCATGGCTGGGTAGATCATGGGCTCAGAGGGAGAACATACTGACAAATAGTAGGTTAAATAGGCATAGTTTTAACCTGCCCCCAACTTTTAGTACTTACCTTTGTGCACATAGGCTGATGCATGTATCAACCCTCATCAGCTAAGCTTCTGTTTGCAATAGATGGTTATTAACACAGACTCACAGTCAGTGTGCAGAACAAGAAACCGAGAAGTACTCCACATTTTTATTACATATTTGTAGGGATACATGCATGCCAGTGCATGTAGCATTGGGTACTGGGTTCTCTCCTTTACTAAGTGAGTCGCAAGGATCAAAGTGAGGTTATCAGGCTTCAAACAGGTCACTGGGCTTGGTGGCAAATGCATTCACCTGCTGAGATATCTTGAAGACCCTCAATGCATTCATCTGTTTAGATCAGAACCCTCAATTCATTTAGTACCCCGAAACCCCATCTTTTTTATTTAACCTTGGTTTCATTATTTTTTCTTTTAATTTAAATATTTAATATATATATTTATATATATAATTCACAAGTATGTAAATACAGCCTGTTGAGCTCGTTTACTGTGGCCTGTATGCACCTGATTTCAGGGCTGACCACTTGGTGTATAACCAGTTAGAGGACCAATTCTCTCTCTCCTGGCAGTTATCAGTTGCCTGGAGTTCTTAGTCTAGGGTTGGGGCCGCATCAGACTTCCCACATCGTTAACATAATTATTGGTGGTGTCGTTGTTCACGAAAGCCTCATCTTAACCCAGGTGAGTTGGGGTGAAGGGGCATTTCACATCCAAGCTGTAACATCTAAGTATTCTCACTTTGAAAACTGTAGTTTATGGAAATGAATTAGTTTTCTTGAGATGAGACTGATGTGTACATCCAAGGTACCAAAGAACCAGTGCCCAGAAGAAGGAGCCATTCATGGGCAACCCCGCTGACTCGAAGCCAGGATCTTAAGTGGCTGCTCTCCTCGTGAAGACGCCACCACAGCTGAAGGAGCTGCTGCCCAATTTACCTAAGAGGCTTCTATAAATGGAGTAGTAAAGTTCGCCACTCATTTGAGAAGGGACCATCTGCCCAGTTTCCTCACTTGGCACCTCCTTGAGAGGAAGTTTCACTGGAAGCCTTATTGAACTAGATGGACTGTCAGGTGGAGCTAGAATTTATCTATTATCTACTATTTCACACCGATAAGATTAAGAAGCAGCTGAGATTGGGCCTTGGCAAATATCAGCACTGCGCAAAGGGAAAAGCTAGCACAGACCTCTGTACTCATAATCAAGGCCATTGATCTGTTCTGACAGATTCTGTGGACACCCACAGTCCTCCAGGCACCTCTAGCCATAGGCTCACTACTTGCTGTCTAGAATCCTGGATCCGATTTAAATTTTATTTCTGCACATGGACACTGGGGGTCAGTATTTATTCACAAATGTGTCTATATTTGCCTCTGACCCTACCTCTGGTAATCTGCTACAACTGGTCGTGTGCAGGGAGGCCTGGAATTCCTCTGTGCGATTTCTTTCTGTGGTCATGTAGCTAGAGAGCTCCGCCTACATAACCATAACCACAAATAGAAACTCTGGACCCCCATGGGGCCTGGGAAAGAGGCAGTTTTGAATCTAATATATAGACTAATACCAAGTCCTTCCTGGTTTCTGGATACTTGTCTGGCACCATTGGCCATAGCAGGGTATTCAGCCAGCATCCTGGCCACCACCCCTGACTTCTCTCTTGATTAATTGTTGTGGTGCCTCCATTTATGATTTTATTCTTACCCATTTTATTCTCCATACCCATCGCTGCTCTTAAATAAAGCCCTCATCTTCCCCAGAGCTAGTTCAGCCGCTCTCCTGTCAATTCTCTCTCTCTCTCTCTCTCTCTCTCTCTCTCTCTCTCTCTCTCTTTTGATTTATTATTTAATGTATGTGAGTACACTGTCGCTGTCTTCAGACACACCAGAAGAGGGCATCAGATCTCACTTCAGATGGTTGTGAGCCACCATGTGGTTGCTGGGATTTGAACTCAAGACCTCAGGAAGAGCAGTCGATGCTCTTAACCACTGAGCCATCTCTCCAGCCCCCTCCTGTCAATTCTCTTGTCTCAACATTTTCTACTCTTCTACAGACAGGTGTCAGGGTAACACTTCCCAAGTCCTGCCCCACAGAGGCTCATGCAGACTCCCAGAAGGGCTAGAGTCCTTCCAGGCTCTTCCCTCCATCTCTTGCCTCTCATTGGCTGCCTCCTGTCTGCTCATCCTTCAGGGCTGATTGGGCAGAAATTCAAACTAATTTCCCATTTGTGATGAGGACAAACACAGAGCAAATGATGTGGGTGAGAAACGTTCATAAACGCAAAATATTGATGCGTAGTAATTGTTTTCAATTTCGCTAGGAATTTTGCATTATACATGAATGCAATATCACTTTAAAACTGAAAAGTTAGGCGGCCCTGTGGTTCACTCTCACAGAAGCTCCTTGTTTGTCTGTCTCTTTGGCTGGCTGGCTGGCCAGAGAAGTGAATGAATTCATATCTAGATACCAAAGACGACACACACACACACACACACACACACACACACACACACACACACACACACACCACTCTAGACTTCCCAGGGTTTACTCCCCTTTCTTGCCGGTTTGGTTTTTAAGGGTTTCCTTACAACCAGCCCTTGATCTTTAACCTGTCAGACTCTGGTTAGTTATCCTCCCTGCAGAGATGATCCCCTTGCTGCTGGTGCCCAGGAAAGCAAAGGAGGCCTAATATATAATCAGCTCAGAGGATTTCCCCTCAGGCAGCTGCTACAATGCCACAAAGAGAGGTTATTTACAGAGACCTGCCATGTTGGTTCAGATTACAGAGTGTAATAACAATAGACCTCTCCAGAGCAGAAGGTGTTCTCCAGTTTTGCCCTAGCAAGCACCATTTTCATTTATTTCTGTCTACGTTTCACATGGATACATTCTTAATACATAGTCCACATTGTATTCTTTTATTTATCAAAAGCATTTCTCCACGCTTCAGAGCTCTATCCAACTGAATAGAATTCTACATCTGAATGCTATTCTATTGTTTGGATAGAACTTAAAATGTTTCAGAGGCAGTATTTGAGGGTTTTTTCTATAATAAATAGTAATAGCATTTGGGAGGCAGAGGTAGGTAGATTTCTGGGACTTTGAGGCCAGCCTGGTCTACAGAGGGAGTTCCAGGGACAGCCAGGGATACATAGAGAAACCCTGTCTTAAAAAACAAAACAAAAATACTAAAGCCACTGTATATGGCTACAACTGGTGGAATTCTCTGAAGAGGGTTCAGACACACTAGACCTTATGTGATCTGTATGTGTGCTTGTGCGTACACTTGGGTGAGGAAATAGCACCCAGGTGTAACCCCAAGACAGAGTGTTTAAGGCAACTCTGAGCATTCAATCCCTAGCATTACAAAATCAAAACAAACAAAACCAGGTACTAGAATCCAGAGAGCCGGTTCCAGGAGTAAAAACCCTTGGCTTGCCAGCCCAATGACCTGAGCTCATTGCTTGTGATCTACACAAAGAAGGAAGGAGAAACATCTGTTCCACAAAGGTGTTGTCTGATCTTCACAATGTAAATCCACACACACATAGTCATGCACACAATACAACAATAATGGGTTTTTTTTTTAATTTTTAAAAGTAGATAATTGTTAAGATCAGGATCGTTTGACCAGGTGTGACCTTTCCTCTCAGCCCTCAGTAGAGGGAGAGGCAGGTGTCTATCTCTGAGTTTGAGGTCAGCCTGGTCTATGTAGTGAGTTCTGGGATAGCCAGAACTATGTAGAGAGACCTTGCCTTCAAAGAAAAAAAAAGTTTGGACACAGTAATGAGGTCTGATTGGTACGGGATGGGATGGATTGGAAAGACGCAGAACAAACTGAGCATGAGAGACAAGCCAGGTTTTCTCATTAAAAGAGAGGCCAGGTAGCCCAGACCCTTTTGCCAATGGGGAGTCATCATATAAGAATACAGAACTCCCCTCAGCGTAATATTGCATGCCTCTATTATAAGATACAATTTCTATGAGAACTGGAAGTCCTGCCATACTTAAAGGGAGATCAAGAGGGAAACTTTACTTCTTCACTGCCCCTAGCTGCTGCACTGCTTCCGGTTAGCATCCCAGCGCGAGGAAATGGTAGTAACTGTCCGCATGACTGTTGAAGTCAGAGAAAAGGGTTATATTTAAGATCTTGATTTTAGGAGCTGGTTAGATAGCCCGGTGGCTAAGACCACTTAGAGTTTCTTTGTAAGATAATTGATTGAGTGTGTATGTGTGTGTCTGTCCATCTGTCTGTCTGTCTGCGTGTGCATGCACATGCCACACCATGTTTGGAAGTCAGAAGACAACTTGAGGCAGTTCTTTTCTTTCACCATGAGGGTCCTGGGTAATCCTCAGCTCTTCAGGCTTGCCAAAGAACAACTTGACTGACTGAACCATCTCACCAGCCCTTTGTACTGTTTTTAGTGTGTGTATGTGTGTGTGTGTGTGTGTGTGTGTGTGTGTGTGTGTGTGTGTGTGTGATGGTGGTAGTGAGAGAGAGCTCCACCCAAGATTGAGGAAAGAATAAGGTGAAGCTACAGCGAGCATGGTTTTCTTTTTCATTCATTTGCAAATTAGCACAATGCTGCTCCCCTCCCACAGGACACTGTGGGGAACCAGAGAGCTGAGATTTTCTTCAACATGAAATTTAAGTTGATGCTTTCCTAAGTGGCTAAATGTGAGTTTGCGTCTTGTCCTTTTCCTAAATTTTATCTGTCTTGATGTTCCGAGAATCCAGAGCATGTGTGTTAACATCTGACTGAGACACTGGAATAGGCAGAAGCAGACCTATAAAATGCTGGACATTCCGAAAGGGAAACAAAGCCGAGTAAGACTGTGCTTTCTTCGACACGGAGGGTTAGAGGCATTACCCTCCGGCCTGAGAAAACATCAGTGTCAGACCCTGAGAAGTGGTTGACACTGTACTAGTTGGTCCAAACTGACACGGGTATTAGGTGGCTCACAGACTCTTGCCGATGGCCAGAGAGCAAAGCCTGGAAGGACACACAGCTTCAAGTAAGACTTGGTTCACACCATGGGATTGCTCCAGCAAGAACTCAGGGCCCTAGATGCCAGGCACACACAATGCCCTCCTGCTGGCCGTGCCAGCCACTGGCTCTAGAAATTAACTGCTGCTCTCTGCTTAGCGGTGGTTTTAGAAATGGCCACATCATCCTCTCTCCTGTGCCCATCCACTTTCCCTTCTCCTGGAACTTTGTCCTCAGATAACTCGGCTCTTCACCTGTATGCTAGGTCAAGGCCAACACTAGGACTTACCAAAAGGACTGTGCTGGTGCCAGCTAACATCAGGGCTCTGAGCAAGGGCAGAAGATGCTTCCCCTGTGAGGGCCGCCTACACACAGGTTCTCTGTACGAAGTCTAACTGCTCTGAGTCCCCCATCTCCCAGCCACCATTTGCTTTTTCCAGCTACTTTATTTTTTTTTTTTTTTTACTAGAAAGTTGAAAGAAATTTCTTAGCAAGAGGTACCGGGGAATGCAGGCTCTGAGGGTGCTCAGTTCCAAATGGATGAGATTTGCTCATGGGCAGGCCTAGACCTCAGAGGCAAAGCCATGGTGGCAAAAAAAAAAAAAAAAAAAAAAAAAAAAAAGCTGGCTGTGCCCACTTCCTTCTCTTTATTCCAAGTCAGACTTAAATGCCTGCCTTGCCCACGGCTCATGCTGAGACCTGGACCTCAGTAACTCCAAAACACACACCCTTTTCAGAAATCTGTAATTTCATCATATTCTTGACCAAATGAATCTAGCCACAGAGACACAAACTTTCCATTGGGATTTATTCTGCCGCTCTATTTTGGCAAGTATGATTTTTTCCCCTCCCTTTCTTGCTTTTGAAACCCTATTCATTACGAGAAGTATAGGTTTTTCCAAAAACTGATTTTTAAAGTAAACTTATTATTAAACACATACATCTTGCCTTTCTAATTCTGGCTTGTAGGTTTGAAGACTGAGATTCAGAACAGTGTATGGCTTAGAAAGTGAAATTCAGGTTGTTTGGCCGCACACAACCCTAATCTGGACTTGGAAGTCTAAAGATCTAGGCTGACCCGCCTGCCTCCCCTCAGTTCCAACAACCAGAACCTGCCCCATGAGGCCAGGAGCCTCAGCACCCGAGCACAGGCAACCCAAGGCTTCCAGCTTGTGGTTGCAATTGAACCCCAGTAAATTTAGGAAGCAACATGGAATTGTTTCTCATACAGAGGAACAATTTATAACAATTACGGAGTATGAAATTGATGAAAAGCCATTAACCAAAAAGCAAGTTCTATTGCAAATTTTCATCTCAAAGTGACTATACAATACAAATGTAAGTCAATTAAAAATAAGGAAGAGAACAGGAGCTATTATTTTTTTTTTTTTTTTGGTTCTTTTTTTCGGAGCTGGGGACCGAACCCAGGGCCTTGCGCTTCCTAGGTAAGCGCTCTACCACTGAGCTAAATCCCCAGCCCCGTAGGAGCTATTATTAAATATGGAATCAGCCAGTGTGTGTGTGTGAGTGTATATTGTGTGTGTGCACACACAACACACACAACACACAATCAACACACATCACATAACACACACAACACACAACACACACAACACACAACACACAACACACACACACACACACACACACACACACCAGAAGGTGGAAGGAATGTAGAAGCCCTGGGGCAGAAGGAGAGATGTGCTGGGAGGACAGCACGAAAGGGGGAAAGAGAGATGGTGCTGGGATGCTCTGACGAGTTGAGGCAGGCTCCTGGCTGTCTCTGAGTTATGCTGAGGGGGAGGGAGAGAATGGAACTATAGGCTCCTGTTAAGCCCCCAGTTCTCTAAGCTTCCAACTCACCCCACACAGGGAGGAATCTCATGGCATTCTCCTTATGAAGCAAGAAATGAAGACTGACCTGACTCTTCACGTCTTCAATACTCCAGACCACAGGGGAGTTGGCAGAGACTGGGGACAGTTAAGATTCAAAGGGGAAGAGGGTGGGATGGAAGGCAGCACCACCACCCCATTGACCAATTCTGGTAAAATGAGTGGAGTTGATTTTGAGAGCTGGGCTCGGTGACTTAGACCTATAATTTCAGCACCAGGGAGGCTGAGGCAGAAGAAGGATTATGGCAGCAGGCTTGACTAGAGAGAGACTTTAGCTCAGCATCCCTACCCGGCCAGAACAATTAACCAAGGATGCTCCAAGTTGTACTCATAGGTCCAGATTAAGAAGGAAGGATTTCTGCCTTTAAAATACCAAAACAGTTGTTGGGGGGAGGGCGGTAATGGGGGGAGGGTGGGGAGGGGAAAACCCATATAGGAGGGGAGGGGGAGAGATTAGAGGGATGTTGGCCCGGAAACCGGGAAGAAGAATAACAATCAAAATGTAAATAAGAAATATTCAAGTTAATAAAGATAAAAAAAAAATCAAAACAGGATTCGGTCCTAAAACTACCCAAGGATGCCTCTTCTCAACAACTGATATCATCTTGAGATCTTCCCCAACTTTACAGAAAGCACTTTCCCTTCGCTATCACAGACACCTGAAATCGTTGTTTTTAATTAATTGTGTGTGTGTGTGTGTGTGTGTGTGTTTGTGTGTATACCATCACGTACGTATATGCACAAATGCATTCGCTGCCTGCAGCAGCCGCATCACCTGGAACTGGAATTACAGATGGCCATGAGCTGTCATACGAGTGTTGGGAACTGACCCATGGTCCTCTGCAAAAGCAGCCAGTGCTTTTAGCCTCAGAACCATCTCACTCCCAGAGATAAAATCCTGACATCAGGTGGGAGGGAATAAAAGAGCGTCAACACAAGGACTGTGATCGGTTGAAGCACAGACAGGATGGCTAGTGACAGACTCCTCCTGTGACAAAGAAGGATGCTGAAGAGGTGGGGGATGCTGCTGGAGAAAGGCCTGGGAAACCAAGTTGTGGGCCAGAGGCTCATACAAGGGTTTGGTCTTGGTTATCTTCACTTGGGTGGAAAGGACAGAACAAGATATTGCCACGCTGGGTGTGGTGACACCTTTGTTTTCTGGACTGCTGGGGACAGATAATCATGTGTTTGTCCTCGTCGGCATTTTCAATGTCTGTCAGGCCCCAGTGTGTCCCATAACATCATCAATTGTGGGATGTGTGTTTCTGAGCCAATTTATACACAGAAAATGAGCTGAGATGTGCGTGGACACAAAGAGCCCGGATCTGGGCTGTCTGGTCTCTACTGATGAAGGACAGCGGGTGGACTTTCATCTCTGAGGCTTAGTGAATCGAAAGTAAGCTGGGCCTGGGGCACATGTCTACGTGGGTCACTCAAGGCATGCCTGGGCTCCAGAGCAAGTTCAAAGCCAGCCTAAGCAACTTTAGTGAGACACTGTCTTGAGATTTAAAAAAAAATAAAAAGGGAGAAAGGAGTTTGCTCAGTGGTTAAAAGCTTGGCTAGCATGGGTAGGTTCTCCATTCAGTCTGCAGAACTGTTAAGTTCATGCACTCATACACAGACACACACATGCACACAGCAAGTAGTGGCCCTGGATGATGCTCTTCCTCTCATCTGTGAAACTTTCTTAAGAAGTAAGCCAGAGGCTCTCAGATCTCTGCCCTTGGGCAGATAGTGGCTCCCACATGCTCTATGCTTCCTCTGGCACTGACATCACGGGCATCACCCACAGGCTTCAGAGACTGCTGGGCTGCTATAGAGCAGACCCGAGTCCCATGCACAGGAGTTGGGACACACCGATGCCAGAGGGCCTTGGGCTGGTCCAACAACGGAGACTTTCTCTCCTGGCTGCATAAGCTACCAGAGGGCACAGGAATGCTGGCATCTTCATTCTTTCTTTCTCTGTCATCTCATGCAGCCTGCGGTATTCCCACTGTGTGTCACAGCTGGCTCAAGTATCAGAATAAAGTCACCTCCTGAGTCACCTAGGTAGAGGTGTCATCCCTTCATAGCCTATTCCTACCACACAAAGGATAGAGAGAGGAATGTCTTCCAACCCGGAGGCTGCTTGCTGGCTCCTCTTAACATACAATTTTGGAGATATTTGGTATGTGTCAATCATCCTTGCTGTGTTCCTGTCCTCTCCGTTGGCAGTAGACATTTATTGAGAACCAACCCTTTTGGGAAGGTCGGTTGTTAATCACCAGAGAGAATACGTGACATAAAATTGAAATCCTACAAAACTGGTTTTCTTCTTGTGAAAGTCAGACACGCGAAGCCACATCCCACATGAGAGAGAAGCCAGCAGACCTTCAAATGCCAGAGTGGGGTGAGACAAAGTTGGTTTTGAGCAAAAGGATTTCTGCAAAAGAGAGATAAAGAAGGAGAAAGCCCCAAACTCCCTGTATTACATTACCCAGAAACACAAGCCGTGATACGGACCAGGCCCAGGCAGTGCAGCTTTTCCTAGGAGAGACAGCCAAAGGGGATGAGAAGAACGAAGTCTGAGGACTGGGGCCAGGAGACCCAGGGGCCGGCACCAGCCTGCTCTCAATTTGTCACCAGGTTCCAGATAGGTATAGAGCCTTATTGTCTGAATTCCCTGACCCAAATAGTCCATAACTCCCTTCTCTCCTTCAGCCCCGACCGTGTGTATTTGTGTGTGTGTGTGTGTGTATACATATATGTGTGTATGTGTATATGTATGCACCATGTATGTATTTGTGTATGTATGTATAATTTTTGAGTCCCTCTACATAGCCCTGGCTATCCTCAAACTCTCTATGCAAACCAGACCAGCCTCAGAGAATCCGCCTGTTGCTGCCTGCCGATCGCTGGGACTGAAGATGTATGCCACCATGCCTAGCTTAATAATGACATTTTAATATAAGTTTCAACACAAGGCTTAAGAGGAAGCGAGGTGCTCCTCAGAAAGTAAGACATACTGACAGCATGACTGCGGGCTTCTGAAGAAGAATGCAGAAGGTAAGACACACATAAGCATCGGTCCAGGCTCCTAGAGTGGCAGGACTGTTTCTCAGCTTTTCCAAGAAGGTAAGACGAAATGACTGTAGGAGAGTCACAGAACCATTAGACTGCTTTCCCCTCAGTCTCTGCATACATTTTAGCCTCTCTTTAGATCATTCTGGAATCTTCAGTGTTGGTGATTGGAAATCATGGGTGATTCCCAGTTGTACAGAGCAAAACTTGGCAATGGTGCCTAGCCCTTATCCGTGTATGCGACTTGTTCTGTGCAAGCTTTGCTCAAGCACACACGCATTAGCGTGTAAAACATGTACTATTATCAACACCACTTTATAAATGAGGAAACTGAGGCACAAAGCAGTCATACAAATGCTACAGCTTGGTTCCAAATCCAGGCGGTGTGGCTCTGGACGCCATGAACACTGCGCTTCAACCAAGTCTGTGTTATAAAAACACAGAGGCTCAGTAAGGCTCATCAGAATTTCTCAGATTTTCTGAGTAAGGGTCCTGGAGCCCTTAGGAACCCACGAACAAGGAGCTAGGTGGTGTGGAGTTAGGGTACCTAGAATGTGCTTAGAGGCTCTGAGCAGGGCAAGTATCTGCTTATATTAAATGTGCCTATTTCTCACTTAAAATTAACAGCCTCAAAGAAACACGAACATTTGCAACTAAAGTAAGCAAGAGAAAGAAAGGGGGGGGGAGGGAAGGGAAGAAGGGAGGGGTGAGGGAGAAAGCAGCAGCAGCAGCTATAGGAATCTGGAAATAATATCCCCTAACTCAGGGGACTAATGGCGAAGGTTTAAAAGGGACTGACTTTAAAGCTGGTATGTGAATTTACTGGGGCCATTGGCAGGGATGCTAACAATTTATGGAATGCATTTTTTTGGGAAGGATTAGGGGGGAAACATGTTGTGTCTTACAAACTCAGAGTTAAGAATACAGCTCTAAGGGGTGAGCATTAAATATCACTCGCTCAGTATGCGTAAGTTTTTTTTTTTTAAGGGAAATGGTTTGCTTTCTTTTTCTTTTCTTTTCTTTTCTTTCTTTCTTTCTTTTTTTTTTTCAAATCTTACCCTAAGGATCAAATTCAGGCCATACCGGATATGCCCAAATCATTTCCATCTGCTGCCCAGGACGACCCAGGAGGCCTGGCCTTGAGGAGCAGCTCCCAGTGAGAGCTGTTTATGAAGGGACCACATTAGAACCACGTCATTCCTTTCTATTCAGCCTGGGCCTGGGCCCCACCAGCCCTGGCTGGCTTCTGCCAGCTGAGTTTTAAAAAATGAACCGCTTTTCATTTTAGCCACAGATTGAAGTAAGGAAAAAGAATCCCTTTGTTGCTATCCTGCTTCCTTCCCACCCCTCCCTCTGCAGTATATAAAATGTCCTCCCCACAGGGAAGCTTAGAGCGGATAAGTAAACTGAGTTACAGAGTTGACTGACGCGTCCTTGATTGGGCATAGATCTCTCTGTCCAAAGCAAAAGCACAGACAGCTGCTATAAGAGTGTCAAACCAAAAGAATCCCAGGCCTTTTAACAACAACAACAACCAAAACCACCACCACCATTTTGAAGAAATCCTTTCGTGGCTCTTTCGAGAAAAGCTGTGGGGAGCTGTCCCACCCAGATTTTGGCCCATCTCCTAACACAGAAGCTCCCCTAGCTCCCTGCTCACCTTCACCCTGATGAGACATGACTAGACAGAACACGCCTGGCAGGAAGGTTTTTCAGCGTTTCCTGACAACTCTGCAGTCATTATTTCTGGGCTGCAAATTGGATACAAGAGCATGGCCAGACTTCCATATTATGGGATCCAAAGCCACGGATCCAACCTTGGAGCGAATGTGTGTGCACAAGAGCTGTGTCTGAGCTGAACACGTGGACTCTTCAGAGCCCTGTTCCCTAAACACGGCACAGCACCTGCTCACAACAGTGTTTCTGCCGTATCAGGTGATACGGGTGACCTAATAATCACTTCAAAGTGTATGGGAAGAAGTATGTGAAAAGTTATAGGGAATTGTTACCCTTTGGATATGGAATTTGAGCATCCCAAGATTTTGGTATCACAGGGAGTCTCGGAATTAATTTCTCAGAAGGTGTGCGTTTGTGAAGATGGCAGTGACCTCTACATCCAACCTTCGGTTTTTCTTTTAATTTATAAATTTAATACTATGAGAGGCTTTATTTTCTCTTTGAGTCAGGGTCTCACAGAATAGCCCAGGTTATGTCACTATTCTCCTGCCTTTGTGCTATATTTATTTATTCATTTTAAGAGACACTAAGTATTCCAAGCTGGCCTTGAACTCACTATGGAGTTGAGGTGATCTCAGCCTTCTAATCCTACTGACTTCACTGCCAAGCATTGTGATTATAAGTGTGCTACACCGGGCCCAGTGTACGCGGTACTGGGTATCAAGATCAGGGATCTGTTCTGGCTACACCCCTAGCCCCTTCGTGTTACTTTTAAGAGTAAAACGTTGCCATAATTTTTCATTTATTTGGTTTTGGTATTTAAACTGAAAGACCATAGTGACACTCAAACTTTCCGTGTCACATAACACAATCTCCTCAATGCTGGTCACATTTTCAATTGTCTAGAAATCAAACCACTTCAAGGACTACTTATTGATAGATAGATTAGCAGTTAAGAGTATTTGCCTCTCCTGCAGAGGACCTGATCCACTTCCTAGCACCCATGTGGCGGCTCACAACCTCTAGTTCTAGGTGACCAAAGCCCCAGCTTGGGGACCTCTTCTGCCCTTGGTAGACATCAGGTATCTCCACAGATGCATAGTGCATGCAGGCCAAGCATTCGTATACTGTTGAAAAGGTATTATCAAGTGCTGCTTAAATGCCTTATGTCAGGGAAAGTGCCAAGCAGTCATCTCCACGGTGGGCTTTTAAACTTTCTAGTTTGATAGAACTTTTTTAAGTTCAAGAAGTTTGCTAAAATTCATGCAGACGGTTGCTGTACCCCACCCTTCACCCCAATTTTCTCCTAGTGAGGACCATGCAGAACCATTGTATAGTATTAAAACTTTTAAACTCTTCTAGCTTTGTAGATAAAAGCCCACTTGCCCAAAGGTCCACAAATGAGAGAGAAAGAGAGAGAGAGAGAGAGAGAGAGAGAGAGAGAGAGAGAGAGAGAGAGAGAGAGAAACACTTTTGTTGCGGTCCAAGTTCCTTAAACTCTCAGTTCATAGGTTAACACCTTAAACAACAGGGTTAAAGACAGTACCTACATTGAAAGATTGTGCTGGAAACAGCAGAAGGATGTGTACAAGATTTATGGTACACGCCTGGCAGAGATAAGAAGTCCGTGCCCCTTCTGTCCCTGTCATGGTTCTAGGTGGTTTATATGCCAACTTTGTCTTTTATCGCAAACCCAGGGACACAGTTGTTATTTTCATCATGAGGAAACTGAGGCCCAAGGATGTCAGAAACATGAGAGTCAGGACTGGGACGCGAAGCAAGGCCATCTGGGCTGGGACAGGCTCCCTACCCTCCGGGTTGAATGTCTGAATGGCATTGCTGTGGTGGCTGTCCCAGCAGAAGGCCTCTGACCTGTGAGCTCTGGCTGGCTGAGCCACTTGCCCAAAGCTCTCCCTGTGGGCCATGGGTCATGGGAGTGAGCTGCGTGCAGTATAGGCACAGAAGTAGTTTCTGGCTATTATCTGTCCACCACTAGTCTTGCAAGGAAATAGTATTGCATTGAGTCTACAAGCTCTTTGTTCTAGAAGAGGCCCAGTACTCTGTGTGGGGATCCCCATTTTCCCTTCACCAGAGACTCTGTTTGAGCTCTCCCTGCATCCTAAGAACTTCCTGCTAATCTGCTGATCCGTGTTTCCATATCTTAAAACAATTGTTCAAAGATACCCGCTCGTCTTACCAAGTAGAGAAACTGAGTGACAGTGTGAGCTAGCTAGCACTATCGCCCTGGGCTAATGGAATGGTAGCTCAAAGCAAACAGCAGTTGAGCCTATGTGGGCTTAGCAGGCAGAGCTGGGGCTCCAGTGTGCCTTTAAGAAACCACTGGAAATAGTTTGAAGACTCCTAAGGGTTCAGAAGTCCCAGGGACTTAATCCAATCTCTAAGGACTCTGAAGATTTCAGAGAATCCTTCTGCAACTAGAAATGTTCTTTATTGTGTATGCTTTATGTCATACTAAGTCTCCTCGTCAATATCTTAATCCTGTTACCTTAAAGTTTGCTATTTACCTGGGAGTCTCTGAAATTTAAGGCACCCCAACTGCACCAAACATCACCCTGCACACAGGGCACCCAAGTGCTCAGTCAGTGGGGAACTGTTGGTTTAAGGTGGTGGTGTGTAGGCTCTTTGCTGGTTCTCCAGCTCTCGCCCTCGATTTCTTCTGAAGCCAAGCTCTGTCTCCTCTGCTTTTAGTCTCCCTCAGTCTTTCTTTCTTTCTTTAGGAAGGTCTGGGGTTCAGCGAGCTGGTGTGTGTGTGTGTGTGTGTGTGTGTGTGTGTGTGTGTGTGTGGAGAGTGTGTGTGGAGAGTGTGTGTGTGGAGAGTGTGTGTGTATGTGGAGAGTGTGTGCAGTGTGTGTGTGTGTAGAGTGTGTGTGTGCATGTGTGTAGTGTGTGTAGTGTGTGTGAGTGTGTGTATGTTGTGTGTGTGTAGTGTGTGTGTGAGTGTGTGTATGTTGTGTGTGTATAGTGTGTGTGTAGTATGTGTGTGAGTGTGTGTGTGTAGAGTGTGTGTGTATGTGCAGAGTGTGTGCAGTGTGTGTGTAGAGTGTGTGTGTGAGTGTGTGTATGTTGTGTGTGTATAGTGTGTGTGTAGTATGTGTGTGAGTGTGTGTGTGTGTGTGTGTGAGAGTGTGTGTGTGTGTGTGTATGAATGCATGGACTCATGCATGCATGTGTGCTTACACACTGGTGTTTTTCCTTTGGCACGTCTACCTTAACAACTTTTAAATTTTTACTTTTAAACAATTTCATACACGTTTACAGTGTATCATAGTCTTCCCCACTCCTGCTATCCTTCCTCAGAATTCCCTACAACATGACCACTCCCACCACGTAGTGCCCACACCTACCCATACCCACCACCTATGGCCTTTACAACCTGTTTTAAAATAAGTGAGCCTTGAGTCTCGGTCTGTCTGTCTGTCTGTCTGTCTGTCTGTCTGTCTCATCAGTATCTCTCATTGGTCTGAAACTTGCCAAGTAGATTTAAGCTAACTGGTCAGCACTTGGAGCTTACAAGTTTACCTCACCACAACTACTTTTCTAGGGGTTTGGGGATGAGTGTGTCCCAGGGATCTAACTCAGGTCCTCTGAAACATTTTACTGATGGAGCCATTAAAGTTCAGAGCTTTGAAACCAGATCAGAACCACTCTGTGCCATCAGGTGGCAAAGTCTCCAGAACTTTCCTTTCTTTGCTTTCACAAGCCTGGTTGTTAGAAAATCGACCTGGGAAGATGACCCTGGCCAGAAGTCTCTCCCATGCAGCAGTGAATGCCGTTTCCTCACATGGTTGTCACGGGCTGTTTCTAGAGACCGTTCTGCAGCTTTATGAGATCAGAGTTGACCGTAGGGAGGATGAATCCCTCTAAGATGTAAATAAGGCACCATGGAAGATGTGGGACAGACTGATAGTTACAAAGTCCTATTATCGCAAATGGGGACCACGTATCTTAAGATACTGTTTTATCAAGAAAACCCAGGGGGGCCCTGGACAACCCAGTGACAAAGCAAATGACTGATACTCTGCCTCCGGCCAGGTATCTGTAAGAGTCAGGAGGAGCAGCCTCCAAGGGTCAGGGAGAGATGGCCTTCAGGCCTCATCACTGTCAGATGACAGGGTCACAGGGCCACTGAGCTCTGTCTGTTGAATACTGATGGCTTCTTAGAGAGGAGAAACTCCTAGAAGGATGCCTTATCAAGACTCTTGGGTGACCCCAGGTGGTTCTGTCCCCACGTGCAGCCAGCTGACAATATGGATCCTTGACACAGGCAGAACACTTCTGTGGATGATTAGGGGAAGGCAAGAACTGTGAAGGTTCTCCATTTCAGAAAAAGTGGGCTTATGCATCAGCCCAAGACGATCCTTCGTTGGCATATGTAACCAAGCCATTCCTCATCACCCTCTGGGATATGAAAAGCCACACAAATTCTCTCCTCCCCATTCATCTGCTGGCCATCACCCTTAGCAATCACAGTGAAAAATCTCCCCAGTTGACAAAGCACTGCTACCCAGAGAGAGGAAGTGATGTGCCCCGCCCAGCTGGGAAGCAGGCTGCTCAGTTGAAGGGGGCTGCTGTCCTGGCTACACTGCCGGCCTCTGCTTGTGAGTTATGGGCAAGAATGAAGTGAGAGAAACCAAGTGATCTGCAACTAGGGCTTTACTCCTCTCTGCGATGTAATTGGTGCTTATAAATCATCCGGATAGCACATGGCTTTGCCTTTTTTTTCTACCCCAATGCTGATTATGTAGAACTGAATTACAAGAAGAGCATATGGTGGGCTTCGATCCCCAGCTGGACATGTGTCTTCCTGACATTGTTCTACAGTCTACCCTCCATGCTTTATGTCTGGCCTTCCCATTAAATCTGTAACTGTAGGGCATTCTAGTTACAGGCATGAGAGCCGGGGTCAGCGCAGTGGCTCCCACACCTATCACAATCCCTGTGGGCTGTGTGACTTCTGACAAGTTTCCTCATCTCTCTTATAGTTTTCTATATAAACACTAAGGGAATAGAACCAGATCTCCATAATCACACAGTGTGTATGTGTGTAGGGGGGAAGGGGTTACCAAAAAGCCTTTTCTCTCAGCTGCAGTCCTCTCATTTCTCTTGGGCCTTGTATTGGGGATGCTGGACAACCGAGGAAGAGGAACACAGGAACACTGAATTGTTGCTATTAACGCAGACGGAGTGCCACAGCCCAGGTTTAATCAAACATCAATGGAGCAGTGACTGGATTTGATAAAGAGACTCATATCAGATATTCAGCCTGAAATCAGGAATAGATCAGCGAGGTCTGAAATCTCAAGCTTCATCAGCTGGGGAGGACTCAGTGATCACCAAGGTCACTTCAACACTGGTCCGGAAGCCATTTGAACTCAAGAACTCAAGTCTGTAGGAAAGGACCGAGGGGTTGAGATCTTAATCAGCACTTCAGAAGAGTTTTAGAACTTAAAGAGTTTTAATAACCTCTTCCTTAAAGTAAGGACTAGCTCTCCTTTCTTTATTCCAGACTAGACTTGTTCAGTGTAGAGAAGAGACAGAGCCCGGCATCACTCTTTCTGAGGCGCCATCCCAGGAGGACAGGGAGTCCGCAGAGAGTAGAATATGGAGGAACATCGAGGCTGTGTTCCAGGTCTCAGGCTCGAGCCAGTCTGGTTTCCTTTTGCAGATTGGGTTAATGCTGGTGTCAAAGGAGACTCAGGTGTTAGTAAAGGAAGAAGGTATCAGGGGAGAGTCCCTCGCTCCTCATGGGTCCTATGCTGTAGGTCAGAAGGTGCCTCCACACCCAAGGATGATGCTGAACAGCTTCGTTACCAGAAGCAGCTGCCTCATACAGCTCTGCAGAGGCCCAGACTCTCCTAACAAGGACCAAGAATGAACTGTAAATAAAAGGAACAACCTTCTCTGTAGCTGGCTTGCTCCGAACACCCTGAAAGCAGTCAGACCCTGTCCAGGGCATGGTGAACGTGGCTTAGGGCATGCATAAGTTAGGCACTATGTAACACTAGACAGCAAAGTAATTGGTCGATTTATTTGCAGAGTGGATAGACGAATTTGGCATTCTGCATGCTCGGAGCTTTAAATATTTACAGCCAAGGAATTTTGGGGAGTGACCTGTTTCTGGAGGCTTTTCTACAGCATGTACTTCAGAGAGTGCTTCACTAAGCCTTCCCTGATGCCATTCCACACTGTCTGTAAGTATTGGCTGGATTTTCCTGGTCACTCAGCAAATGCTGTATGGTAATACTGTGAACTCTCTCAGGTGTTTAGGCTGCACCTATAACCCAGTGGTAACTACCCAGTAAAGAGGCCCCTTTGCTCAGCAAAGCAGAGAGAAGGGCTCAACCTCTTGCAATGTACCGCTCTCCAAAGCACTTAGGTTGAGGTGGCTACTGAGAGAGCCCTTCTAGGAAGTAGTTCAGAAATGTGGATTATATTGGAAATTAAAACATCCCTGTCCTTTTAGAAAAGGTCTACGTTATCCCCATTCCTGGCAAGACTTTTCTCTAGTTAGTGCACTGACAGTGTCCCAGAAGCCCATATGTCAAAGTCTTTGTGCCCAGAACAGTGCTGTCAAGAGGTCATAGAACCTTTGAGAAGTGGGGTTCAGCGGGAATTCCTCAGTTTACTCAGGAGGCGTTCTGAAGAGAGAGTGTGGAACTCTGGCCTTTACTTCTTTCTCTCTTTTGCTTCCCAGCCATGAGGTTAGCAGTTTGTCCTTGACATGTCACCACCACGATGCGTTTATCTCACTATAGACCCAACGCATGGGCCAATAGTTCATCAACAGAAACTTCAAATTTGGGAGCCAATGTAAACCTTTCTTCCCCCTCAAATAAATGGGTTTGGGATGCAGGGATGGAGCAATAGGTAAGGTGCTTGCTGAACAAACATGGCATCCTGACTTTGGATCCCCAGCACTGGAGTAAAAAACTGGGTAGTTGAATGCGCCTCTAACCCCAGTGCCTGGGGAGAGAGAGGTAGGAGCATCCCAGGGGCTCTCCTACTAGGCATTCTAGTGGAATCACTGGGCAGATTCGGTGACAGGCTATGTGTGGGAAAAATAAAAATAGAGACCGACAGAGGAAGACATCTAATACTGGTCTTTGCTTTCAATGTATTAACACACACACACACACACACACACACACACACACACACACACACACACTTTCGTTAAGAACTGTAAAACGCTGACTAACAGGCTTCTTGGAGATGTTGGTGAGATTGACAACCACCTTGCCACGGTACCTTGGATAGGGGAAGAGCTGACTGAGAACCAGATAGACCACTGTAGCTCCTGGAAACTCTCATGCTCCAGTACGCACCAGCGAGAGTGGTCTCACTGCACCTGGGGAACAGACCTAGGAGAATTGAGCATCCCATTCAAAGTCCCACTAAAGCGATCTGGCAGCGCACTGCAGTAGGTGATCGATGGTAAGTGCCAAGGGGGACATCTTTGAGCAATTTTGAAAGTACTATGATGCTTTTGATGATAGAAGGATGCTTTATGGAGCCTTTGGTTCCTTATCAGTAAGGACAATCGCATCCACCCACTGCAACCAGATCGGCACTGAGTTAATGGGTGTGCTGAGCTCCCAACGTTCTACATTCTTTTTTTTTTCTTTTTTCTTTTCTTTTTTCTTTTTTTTTCTTTTTTCTTTTTTTTTCGGAGCTGGGGACCGAACCCAGGGCCCTGTGCTTGCTAGGCAAGCGCTCTACCACTGAGCTAAATCTACATTCTTGAATGTAGAGACTCCTAACACCCAACAGCTATGGTTTTTACTGTTAGAGAGAAACAAAGAAGAGGCTTAGTAGAAGAGTACAGAGAAAATGTGGGAGAACACACACACACACACACACACACACAAACACACACACACCAATCAATCAATCAATCAATCAACGAGCTTCCAGAACTGAAAATACCAACCTCTCACTGAGGCTTGTCGACTCTTTAAGCCTACTGACACACGTTAAAAATCATGTTCAAGGGTGGTTGCAAGGGACTAGATAGTTATGTGCCCAGGTGTATTTGGAAGAGTCAAGCAATGTGCTGACCCGGAGATGCAAACGATAAGGGTCTGAAACAAGAAACAAACAAATGAAAAAACACATTTGCCAATTTGCCAAGGCAGAAGGAGAGCCCATCCTTCATTGAACAAGTTGTAAGCAGCCTGGTGCCCAGCAGCCTGGGCCAGTGGGAGCTCTGCCCCTGACAGAACAGTTTTGTGAGGACAGAAGAAGAGCACTGTAGAGTGCCCAGGATCATGGAGGACCGCAGCACGGCTGAAAGTGTGAACAGGACGACTTCCTCCACTGCTGCTCTTACCCCCTAAACACAGTAACGTTGTGAGGAAAACTTCTGCACATATGATTTTACAGAAATCTCGGCATTTGATGCTAAATGCCAGTGCTGTTTATTTCCCCACATCTAGGTCCTCCTTGAGGAACTTCTGTTGGAAAGATGTGATTTTTTTCCCCTAATAATCAAAAGAAGGAGGGAAAGGTGGTGGTGGTGGGGGGGTGTTTTTCTTGGTCCTCTTACACTTATTTTTCTATTGAAGTTCTTTGGAAAAGAATAGAAAACAAAATAGTTTCCAATTTCTGAGAGCCTGTTGCCAAACATTGTACCATTCAGAGATAGCAGTTCCTCTGAGAAGTGAGTCACTAGATCCAGTAAAAGCGGCTTCCACCATTTGAATGTTCTGTAAGCCAGGGACCCTAGACTTCTAGAATTTATGAGCCAGAATAACTTAATTCTTCAAGTTGGGGAATGCGGAAGCTAACCAAAGATTGATGGTGTCTCATTTTGCCAAATCATCTGTTGTGAAAATTCCTTCTCATAACGTTCCCCAAACAAAGAAAAGTACAATTTTACCCAAGTTCCCCCTTGGAAAGCAATGAATTTATTAGAGTTTATGCATTGTTTAACATTTAGAAAGTTTTTGGTACCTTCAGGGAGACAGTTGCTAATGTAAGTCCTCAGAGAAGATTTGCCTCTCTCTCTCTCTCTCTCTCTCTCTCTCTCTCCCTTTTCTCTCTCTCTCCTACTCTTATGTTAAATGTAAAACAAACCCCCAATATTATCAGTTTAATTTGGTGATAATACGGACTACTAGTTATCCATCTGGTAACCTTTAGGGAATACCATATTATACATGGACAGAGTCCATTTAGTATGTTTTCTTTTAAAAATTTATTTATTTTTTATTTTATATGCATTGGTGTTCCATATGACAGTGTTGGATCCTGGAATTACAGACAGCTTTGAGCTGCCATGCTGGAACTGAACCCGGGTTCCCTGGAAGATAACTACTGAGCCAGCCAGCCATCTCCCCAGCCCCATTGAGTACTTTTTCAGTGACTTAGCTGTTGGTGAAGTGACCCTTTCACTACATAACACTTTAGTCTAAGGGGTTATAGCTTTTTCTATAACTCAAACTATCTTCAAACATGAGGTAGATGTGGGGGTGAATAAAGCACCCTGTACAGGATCAGACTCTCTCTCTCTCTCTCTTCATCAACTATGTGCTCTTAGGTAAGTACGACCTCAGGACCTTGGTTACTTTATGCCATAGAAGTCGTACAGATCTCTAAGGCTCTTCTGATAAGGAGATAATAATGTAACATTACATCGCACAGTGTGGTGGTATATTATTGATATTTAAAGGAATGTATATCGCCTGATCAAATAAAGATTTCTAAATATGTTCCAGCCCATGGATGTAAATTTGAATATGTTGTCTAATCTTCACAAAGCAAATAGCTCTTATTTGCTGGTTTGTCTTAAAAGTGCTAGCTAAAAACGGAGACACACTACTCCGACCTGGCAACTTGACAATGGCTTGCAGTTTCTAGCTGTTCCTTTACGTCTACAAGCACAGGGATGCTAAGGCTGGAATGGATGGGAGGTGCAAATTTAAACTGGAAAGTACCATGACAGGCATCTGAAGTTTCTTTAGGATTAGCCGCTGATTAAAAAATGGAAAATACTTTTGCAATGAAGTCTTGTCAGGAGGCCAAACACCTTTACTGGATTAACTTCCTCACAGGGAGCCAAGCTTGATCTTGTCTCAGCAAGGCATCTCTCCAGGAATCAACACCCACCTGCGGCCAGTCTTCAGTAATCTCTCTAAGCCGTAGGTTTCTAGAAGTCAAATTAAAAACTAGATTGGGTTAGAATTAAACTGCCCACAAACACTTAAGTGTCTTCATATTCAACTCGTGTTCTCATTACAGAAGTATAACATTTTGTGTCTTTCTGTATAATGCGCGCATGTTTAATTAAAATATGTTTACATATTTTAATCAAAAAAGAATCATATTGTATATTTTTTCTATAAAATACATTTACATGTTTATTTGTAGAAAGCTTGAACAATGAAGAAAAGCATAAAAAACAAAATAAAAATTACCTATAATCCTACTCCATTTTAAACCTGTTTTGTAGGTTATATATATACATATATTTGTAAATATGTATCTATGTATCATATATGTGATATATGTAATATACATTTTCAATAAGCTCATTTTTACAAATGGATAGGAATGGACTTTTTTGCATGTGTATGTGTGGTATACATACATGTATGTGGCCACACCTACACATGTGGCTCGTGCACCTGTGTGTGGAGGTCAGAGGTTGACAGTGGGTATGTTTATAGACCACTCTCCACAGACAGGCAACCATGCCCTCTCAGCTTTGCATGTGACCGCTGGGGATTCAACTTCCTATTCTCACGGATTCATAGCACTGCTTTCTTATCTATGGAGCCATCTCCTGGGACTGTCTGTTTAATGTGCATCATGAGCATTTCTCCATGTCTTTGATAGTCTTTCTCCAGTGACTGCAGACACCTCTTCATACTGATTTCTGCTGTGCTTCGTCTTGGGAGTCAAGAAAGCCCTTCACCAGTCACACTGAGTCCACACTTGCCTGCCCACTCTGTGTCCTGGAGAACACATGTTCTAGAGAGCACATCCCATGACGGGATGACATGCTCTGCTGTCTCCATTGTTCTGCTCCTGGGCTGTTCCATGAGTTTCATGGAACCCATGAGCAGTGGCAGTGTCTCATTACTGAGGACCTTTACAGCCTCAAATTATCTGTTCGAGGGAGATCGGGGAGGCTGTTTTGTGTTGGAGTTATCCTGCACATGAAGCAAGGCAGCCTGGTCTAAGAGTGAACATCCCAGGCTCTGAGGTCAGGCTGGCTGATTTGAACTGCAATCCTATCATAGAGCAGCCAAGGAATCTTTGAAAAAACTCTTACCCTTGTCAGCTGAGGCAAGATAGAAATGCATAGAGTTTTGATGGTCTATTTATAGATAGTCTATTAAAGATGGTCTATTCACAGAGTTCCTATGTAAATTGACTAAGAAACCCATACAAAATGTCTTTTTTAAAAAAAGAATTATTTTATGTGTATGTTAGTACACTGTAGCTGTCTTCAGACACACCGGAAGAGGGCATCAGATCTCATTACAGATGGTTGTGAGCCACCATGCGATTGCTGGGAATTGAACTCAGAACCTCTTGAAGAGCAGTCAGTGCCTTTTAACCACTGAGTCATCTCTCCTGCCCCATACAAATGATGATGTCTGACAAATGGGAGGAGACCAGTAAAAACCCGCTAGGATCATTGTTTCTTCAGTATCTGAGTGGGGAGGAAAGCTCAATGAGGGAACAAGGTGTGGTAAGTCCAGAGAAGAGTCACAAGGAGAAACTGAGTCTAGAGTTGATCCTGGTGGGAGGTGCAGTCTTGTTTGCTGAATAGAACCCTCAGACTGAGCACAGGGAGCCCAATGGAGGACTTAGAGAAAGGGCTGAAGGAGCTGAAGGGGTTTGCAACCCCATAGGAAGAACAACAATATCAACCAACCCACCAGAGCTCCCAGGGACTAAACCACCAACCAAAGAGTACACATGGACAGACCCATGGCTCCAGCTGCATGTGTAGCAGAGGATGGCATTGTCTGGTATCAATAGGAGGAGAAGCCCTGGTCCTGTGAAGGCTTGATTCTCAGTGTAGGGGAATGCCAGGGTGTTGAGGTGGGAGTGGGTGGGTGGGAAGGGGAACATCCTCATAGAAGCAGGAGGAGGAGGGAAGGAACATGGGAGAAGGGGAAAAGGGATAACATTTGAAATGTAAATACTTAAAATATCCAATAAAAATAAATGAACTTCTGGGGGAAATCACCAAAAAAAAAAAAAAAACCCAAACAAACCAAAACAAAAAACAAAACAACCCCCCAACAACAACAACAAAAAGGCCAAGATACTTGGCTAAACAACACTCTAGATACCACTGTATATTTCTTAGATACCTAATATTTCAGCCATTTAGACTCTGAGTAGATTATCCTCCAAGGTGTGAGTCAATATCATTCAATCAGTGGAAGGCTGATGAAGAGGGGGAAATCCTGATGCTCTCCCAAGGGGAATACATTCTGTCAACACGCTAACCTCGGCCTTTGAGCAGTGCGGTACACTCTGCTGGGTTGCCAGGCTGTCTTCCTGCCCTACTGATACTGAACCTGGCAACCTCCACAATTGCATGGCCCAACTCTGCAGGAGAGATCTCAACCTCACACAGGCAAGCAGATAGGTAGATGGAGAGCTAGACAGACAGACAGACCGACCGACCGTCTGTTACTTCCTATTGGTCTGAGAGTCTGGAGACCCCAATTGACCCATAAAGTCATATAAGCTCCAGGAAAAAAGTAGTCAGGTCAAATGAGAAGACAGACATTCCCATGGAGTCTGCGGAGGAGAGGAAAGAAGGGAGGAGAGAAGGGGATTATTGGATATATTCAGAGCAGGGACTAAGCTTTCCTCATCTGTAGCCCTAATACAGTTGCTGGTGTGTAAGGGGCGCGGGGGAGGAAAGAAAGAGGAAGAAGACAGGGAATTTTCCTGAGAGGTTTGAGGCAAGACTGCTCTGGTTGTTAGGTTTTTTTGTTTGTTTGTTTGTTTGTTTGCTTGTTTTGGGTTTTTTGTTTGTTTGTTTGTTTTTGGTTTTTTCCCCCCTAATCCTTGAGGTAGTGCACAGCGCTCCCTCTCGAACGTTTAAAACAAGCAACACAGGTATTTTACAATGTCATCCAAATTCTTTGCTTCACCAGACACCTCTCTCATCTCCGCCACTTTAATGCCTCAGCAGTGAGATCTCCTTTTTAAATTATTAAGTCAGATTCTTCCTTAGCACTTCTACAATGTGTGACTTTGATGATGGATTATCGTGTGTGTGTGTGTGTGTGTGTGTGTGTGTGTGTGTGTGTGAGAGAGAGAGAGAGAGAGAGAGAGAGAGAGAGAGAGAGAGAGAAGGAACCAGGACGATTGGTACCAAGATTGCTAGGCAGCTCCATCCTGGACACCAGGACTCCCATCCAGGCTTCACCACATTGGCTTTCCGTCCCTAGTACGTACCATAATCACCCAGGGCACAGCCACATTCTTGTCTAGGGTCCCAGGAGTGCATCCCTGAGAAAACATCTCTCTCAGGGCAGTTCTCTGCATGGATCTTCTGGAACAAAAAATAGAAGCAGGAGGAGATGAGGTAGTAACTCACAGTGTTAGTGCTGTCCCTATTCAGAACTCTGGAAGGGATCTCTCTTACTGTAGCACTGTAGCACTCTGGGAAGTTTGAAGTTCCAAGACTCTTCTCACCTTCTAGTCAGAGGGGCAGTCTTCTGGCTGAGATGGGATCTATATTGAAATGACTACCTTTGGGGTTGGAGAAGAGCACTTTCAGACAAGAGCACGTTTGTCTAAGTGCGAGGTTTTCTCTCTCTCTCTCTCTTTCTTTCTTCCTTCCTTCCTCCCTTCCTCCCTTCCTCTCTCCCTCCCCCCTCTCTCTTTCTTTCTTTCACACTCCAGATTTTATTTCCCTTCCAGTCCACCCTCCAACTGTTCCACATCCCATACCTCCTCCCCATGCCCCTGTCTCCATAAGGATGCCCTCACCCCACCCACCTCACCAGACCTCTAAAGTCCCTGGGGTTTCCAGTCTCTTGAGGGTGAGGCGCATCTTCTCTGACTGAACACAGACCTGGAGTCCTCTGCTCTATATGTGATGGAGGCCTCATCTCAGCTGGTGTATGCTGCCTGGTTGGTGATCCAGGGTCTGAGAGATCTCAGGTATCCAGGTTAATTGAGACTGCTGGTTCTCCTACAGAGTCACCCTCCTCCTCAGCTTCTTCCAGCTTCTTTCTAATTCAACCACAGGGGTCAGCAGCTTCTGTTCATTGGTTGGGTGCAAATATCTGCATCTGACTCTTTCAGCTGCTTGTTGGGTCTTTTGGAGGGCAGTCATGATAGGTCCCTTTTTGTGAGCACCCCATAGCCTCAGTAATAGTGCCAGGCCTTGGGGCCTTCCCTTGAGCTGGACCCCACTTTGGGCCTGTCTCTGGACCTTCTTTTCCTCAGGCTCTTTTCCATTTCCATCCCTGCAGTTCTTTCAAACAGGAACAATTTTGAGTCAGAGTTTTGACTGTGGGATGGCAGCATCATCTCTCACTTGATGCCCTGTCTTTCTGCTGGATGTGGGCTCTACAAGTCACCTCTCCCCTCTGTCGGGCTCCCCCTTTGAATCCTGAGAGTTTCTTACCTCCCAGGTCTCTGGTACATTCTGGAGGGTCCTCCCAACCTCCTACCTCCCAAGGTTGCCTGTTTCCATTCTTTCTGCTGGCCCTCGAGGCTTCAGTCCTTTCCCCCCACCCAGTATGAGGTTTTCACAATGGAGACAGTGACGAGAAGAAAAGCACTGACACCTGAGGGTGAGGAAAGCGAACACTTCCTGCCTTACCTTCTGTCTTGGATCCTTCTCACTCCCTCCCTCACAAAACCCAGCCTAAAATAAACAGGATGATCGAGTATATATTGAGGGAAAAGGTAGAAAAAGTAAAAGGAGCTTTAAGTCCACTTTCACATTGATAAATGAAGTTCTAGAAACCATCTATGATTATTTTCAAACAAGTCAGCACTGAGAGATAAGTGGTCCTGCCTTCGACCTTCTCTCTCTCTCTCTCTCTCTCTCTCTCTCTCTCTCTCTCTCTCTCTCTCTTTTCTTCATTTCCTAGACACTCTGTAGAACTACACCTTTGCTAATTCTATTTAGTGACTTCCTAAGGTCATCCTTAATTGTTGATTTCTAATTCTAATGCAAACTTACCGCCCTCGATTCTGCTCCTCATCGCTTGGATGACACCGTGGGAAATAACCCTGGAGGAGGATGTCCTTTTAAGAAGTTTAGTTGGCAATGTCTCCCCAACATCTGATTCCTTCTGACTGTGGAAAGGATGGTAAATTATAACTAAGCATTTGTATTATACGTGTACGTAATAAAACATATATAATATATGCATATACACATTTGCATGGACAGATGGCAGAAGGCCTTGAGGGATTATGTCACATAGTATGTCTAAGGTTTCATGGAACAAGAGCCTCAGGAGATGTAAACAGGGATGCTACAACAAAAACAAAACAAAACAAGAAACCTTGAATGTAAAGGTATATAGTAAATATGACATATATCTTTCCTGGGGGCAGGGAATCTCTCCTATCCCGACTTAGCATGGGAAACTCTCAACTACAGTGAAGAAACCCATTAATTTATGTATTGCTTCACACTAATCCCACATGGGGTTCTTCGACCCTTTATGAAAAGATAGTCTTCAGGGCAGCAGCTTGGGAAAAACATGCCTACTTTAACGAATTTCAGAAAATAAGTAGACACTGTGATATTTCAGATGACCCCAGGGAACACAGAGAAACATCTTGAACTGAGAGGGCTGGTTCATAAGGGAGGAAGAAGCTGGGAGTGGTGACGCAAGCTTTTAGTCCCAGCACTCGGGAGGCAGAAGCAAGTGGATCTCTGAGTTTGAGGCCAGCCTGGTCTTCAAACCAAGTTTCAAACCAGCCAGGGCTACACAGAGAAACTCTGTCTTCGAAAATCAAAATCAAAATCAAAGCAAAGCAAAACAAAAGAAAAAGAGGGAGGAGGAGATTTAACGACAATTTAATGGTACCCTGAGGTGACTTTGGGTGGACAACTAGCATCTTTCTTCGTCTGCAACCAGCTTGCCTGTATCCTTTGGCAAGTTTTCCCCTCACCGCTCACCTTCAGACACCATCCCTGTCCCCGTTGCTCTCTGCAGACACATCTCCATGTCTCCTCGTGCAGTTCCAGGTGTGGTTTGACCTTTGTGCACAGGGAGAGAGGAGACTTGTCTTCCTGATTGCTCACGTCTGCCTTTTCCTCATAACCACGTTACCTGTGGAGCAGGGTCAGGCTTTGTTTCAGACTCCTTAAGTGTATAGTTAGCAGTCTCAGGACGGCCTCCCCTTCAGTCTCTGCTCCACTCTTTGTTCCTGTATCTCCTTCAGACAGGAGCAATTCTAGGCTAAAATTTTGAGAAGGGTGGGTGGCCCCATCCCCCAACCAGGGGCCTTGCCTGATCTATGGATATGGTCTTTACAGGTTCTCTCTCCCCTTTGTTGGGAGTTTCAGCAAATCTTATCCCTGTTGGGTCCTGGGAGCCTCTTGATTTCCTGGCATCTGGGACTTGCTAGCCCACCTGGGGATCCATCTCATATGCAGCCACCGAACCCATCACTATTGCTAAAGCCAAGAAGTACTTGCTGACAGAAGCCAGCTATGGATGTCTCCTGAGAAGCTCTGCCAGAGTCTTACTGATACAGATGAGGATGCTTGCAGGACTGAGCATGGGACCCTAATGGAGGAGTTAGAGAAGGGACTGAAGGAGCTGAAGGGATTTGCAACCCCATAGGAAGAACAACAATATCAACCAACCAGAGCCCCCAGAGCTCCCAGGGACTAAACCACCAACCAATGAGTATACATGAAGGGACTGGTGGCTCCAGCAGCATATGTAGCAGAGAATGGCATTGACTGGTATCAATAGGAGGAAAAGCCCTTGGTCCTGTGAAGGCTCATTTCCCCAGTGTAGGGAAATTCCAGGGCATTGAGGTGGGAGTGGGTGGGTGGGTGAGCATCTTCATAGAAGCAGGGGGAGAGGGGATGGGAGAGGGGGGGAACAGGGAAAGGGGATGACATTTGAAATGTAAATACATAAAATATCCATTAAAAAAAACCCTATCATCCATAAAATGTATATAGTTAGCTTCATTTTAAGATTATATGTGTATACTCTAACTATTTAAAAAAGAAACTATGATAAGGAACACATACTCTAGTTTGACATGTGTCAGGTTTAACATCCTGGAGACCACCACTCCAGGGGCCCCGCTTCAGGGCAAGCTTGACGGAGTTCAAACCCAGAGACAGCGCTTCTCTTGACATCTGTGTACATATTTGAATGTTTTACTGATGTGTCTTTGAGTAGAGTTTATATCTCTACCCTGATGTGCTCCTAAATTCATATCTGTGCATGTCCCCTCAGGTGAATTATTGCAAGAATATACTCCTTATTAATGCAGGAGTAGCTATGTTCTGTTCTCTCTTGGGAAAAGCTTGGATCCAGTCCTCTGTTCTCTCTTGGGCTGAAAAATCAGCTGCTTGACAAGTGGACACATTGCACCACGGCGGGAGCGGATTATAGCAGTTCCATGAATTACATCATCCTCTTTCTCTGCCGTCATAAGTATTTTACATAAATATGTCAGTGTGTACAGCAGTTTATTTGTTCTCATATTGACTCCCTTCTACATTATATTTTGTAACAGAAAGAGAATCAAGATTCAAATGACTCGTCTGACTAGACATTGAACTTTGCCATTTGTGGGAAGGCAAAGCAAGCAAATGACCATAGTTATCTGTCGCCCGGCTCGTCACCTTTTATGTTACACACCTCATGGAGTAAAATGTGCAAATAGGTTTCCTTCCGCGTCTGCCAAGTCCAAACCCGCCATGGTCTTTTGACACACAATATAATGAGATTATTAGCATCGCACACTGCTGCTGTGCCTTATTGTTCCTGGCGAACAGAACATGGACCCCGGTTACAACTCATCATCAAAATCAGAGTAGACGCTCTGGGAAAGAACGGAGTGTTCCATTGTGGAAACTTCGCTAACTTAAATAATCATGCGACTGACTGCTATGAGAATTCGACCTCTTGCCGTCACCCAGCAAGTGCCCACCTGAGGACTTTATTTTCGTGACATCTTTACAGCTCCAGTGTGCGAGATTTCAATTTTCTTCGGTGTTACAAAATCACGCGGGCGAACATGGGGAAATATTTATTGCTTTGTAAAACTCCTGACAGGTGTGCCACAGAAAAAGACGGGTTTTCTTTACAAATAGGTGTTTAGATGAGGTTTTAGTATCGTCAAATATATTTGACAAAAATATAAACTAGCTGAATAAGCCCCGTGAAAACAGTAGCAAAGAAAAGCCTCCGGTGGGTCCCCGTGAGCTCCATTTTCCGGTCCACACCTCTAACCACAATCCCAGATGCCTGCAGCCAGCAGTTCTACCAGGTGAGGCCCCTTCCCTAATTCCCTGCCTGCTGCCCCTCTAGGCAAATCCTGCAACAGCAAGCTCCGCCCTGCTCCCTCCGCACTTCATTTCCGGGGCCACATCTCCAACCGCATCCCTGGAAACCCGCTGCTGCTCGGGCCAACCAAGTGAGACTCCCAAGTCCCGAACTCCTGCCTGGGTCCCTGGCAAGCCCAGCAGCCTTAAGCACCCTTCTGCACTTCCGGTCCTCACCTCTAATCACAATCTCAGATCCCTGCAGCCAGCAGGGACCATCAGGTAAGACTCCTACTCCAATTCCTTGCCTTCCAGGCCCTGCGGGAAATCCAGCTGCAGCAGCTCTTGCCCTGCCCCCTCTGCACTCCATTTCCTGGGTCACAACTCCTCCTACATCCTGGGAGGCCCGCTGCCACCAGCTGTACCTGCAGCCCCAGAGGCCTGCTCCCAGCAGGGACTACCAGGCCTGCAAACACCTAGGTGGTTAAAGGCCAGCATAAGAATGCAATCAGCAAAGCCTGGGTAATATGGCAGGACAGCCCGGCTGTCCTACAATATCCTTCTCTGAATATCCTACCATACCTGAATCACAAGAAAATGACCTCAAATCCAATCATGTGAAGATCATAGAGGCCTTTAAGGAGGAAATGAATAAATACCTTAAAGAAACACAGGAAAACACAACAAAACAGGTAGAAGCTCTTAAAGAGGAAACAAATAAATATAAATAAATACAACCAAACAGGTAAAAGAAATGAACAAAACTGTTCAAGACCTGAAAATGGATATAGAACCAATAGAGAAAACACAAGCTGAGGCAATCCTGGAGATAGAAAACCTAGGAAAAAGAATATGAACTACTTACACAAGCATCACCAACAGCATGCAGGGGATGGGAGAGAGATTCTCAGGCATAGAGGATACGATAGAAGAAATTGATACATTGGTCAAAGAAAATGCTAAAGCTAAAAAGTATCTAACACAAAACATTCTGGAAATTCTAGACACAATAAGCAGATCAAACCTAAGGATAATAGGTATAGAAGAGAGTGAAGACTCCCAACTTAAAGGGCCAGTAAATATCTTCAACAAAATTATAGAAGAAAACTTCCCTAACCTAAAGAAAGGGATGGCGATAAACGTATAAGAAGCCTACAGAACTCCAAATAGAGTGGAGCAAAAAAGAGAATCCTCCGGCCACATAATAATCAAAACATTAAATGTACAGAACAAAGAAAGAATACTAAAAGCTCAAGGGATAAAAGCCAAGTAACATATAAAGGTAGACCTACTAGGATTGCATCAGACATAACAGAAACTTCAAAAATCAGAAGGGCCTGGGCAGATGTCTTATAGTCTCCAAGAGATCACAGATGCCAGCCCAGACTACTATCCAGCAAAACTTTTAATCACCATAAATGGAGAAAACAAGATATTCCATGACAAAACCAAATTTAAACAGTATCTTTCTACTAATCTGGCCCTAAAGGGGATATTAAAAGGAAAACTCTAATACAAGAAGATAATAAGACCCAAGAAAACACAAGAAGTAGATAATTCCACATTAACAAAACCAAAAGAAGACACACACACACACCATCAAAATAACAGGAACTAACAATCATTATATCTCTCAATATCAATAGTCATTGATATCTCTCAGTATCAATAGTCTCAATTCCCCAATAAAAAGTCAAAGGCTAACGGAGTAGATGAATAAACAGGATCCATCATCCATCATATAAGAAACACACCTCAGCAATAAAGATAGACATTTCCTCAGAGTAAAGGGCTGAAAAAAGTTTTCCAAGCAAATGGACCCCAGAAACAAGCTTGAGTAGCCATTCTAATAGCTAAAAAAATAAATAAATAAAAAAATAAAAAAAATAGAGTTTTAGTCAAAAGTAATCAAAAGAGATAGGGAAGGACACTTCATGCTCATTAAAGGAAAATGTCCACCAGGATGATGTTTCAATTCTGAACATCAATAGCCCTAATGCAAGGGCACCCACATTCGTAAAGGGAACATTGTGAAAGCTTAAATCACACATTGAACCCCACAGATTGATAATGGGAGACTTCAACACAACACTCTCACCAACTGACAGGTTATCGAGACAGAAACTAAACAGAGAAATAATGAAACTTGTTACAGAAAATTCTCCAACCCAAATAAGGCCATGCAAAGAAAACACAACTGAATTACTATGAATACAAGCTACATGCCTAGATTGGGCAGATCTACCACTACACTACTCTATTCCCCAGCTATGAGCTCCCTTATAACTTGCAGTTTCTCCAGGCTACATGCTTCAGCCCCAACTTCCTTCCACCTCTTCCTCCTCTCCTCTTCCCCCCTCTCCCCAACTCTTCAGCTCCACCTTCCCTTCTCCTGCCCAATCACTGGCTCTCGCCTTTATTTTACAAGTTAAAATGGGGAGAAGGTTCTGATGAAGTCACCTGAATACGTGATTCACTCTCGTCCTAGGTAGCCCTTCATGGGGAAACATGATTAACATAAAATACAGACAGCATCAGGGCAACCCACAAAAACTAACAGAGGTTATGAAACAAATGGACCTAACAGACATCTACAGAACATTTCACCCAAACATAAAAGATTCTACCTCCTTTTCAGGTCCTCGTGGGTCCTTTTCCCAAACTGACCATATATTTGGTAACAACACAAGCATCAACAGATACAAGAAAATTGAAATAGCTCCTTATATCCTATCAGACTTCCATGAATAAAAGCTGGACTTCAACAACAACAGAAATAGCAGAAAGCCTACAGACTCATGGAAACTGAACAACTCTACTGAATGCTCAATAAAGAATAAAAAAAAAAAAGAAAGAAATGAAAGACTGTGTGGAATTCAATGACAATGAGGGCACAGCATGCCCAAACTTATGGGACACTATGAAAACAGTTCACAGAGGAAAGTTCATAGCACTAAGTGCCCCCATAAAGACATTGGAAAGTTCTTATACTAAAAATTAAAAGTACATATGAAAGCTCTAGGGAAAAAAAAGAAGCAAATACAGGCAGGAGGAATAGATGGTAGGGAATAATCAAACTCAGGGCTGAAATCAATCAACTAGAAACAAAGAGCAAAACACAAAAAAAATCAACAAAACCAAAAGCTGGTTCTTTGAGAAAACCAACAAGATAGACAAACTTTAGCCAAACTAACGAAAAGACAGTGAGCCAGTATCCAAATTAAGAAAATCAGAAATGAAAAGGGAGACATAGTAATGGACACTGAGGAAATTCGATGAGTAATTAGGTCTTACTTCAAAAACCTGTACTCCACAAAATTGGAAAATCTAAATGAAATGGATGGTTTTCTAGACAGATACCAAACAATAAAGTTCAGTCAGTATCAGGTAAATTGTTAACTAGTCCTACAACCCTTAAGGAAATAGAAACAGTCATCCAAAGTCTTTCAACCAAGAAAAGCCCTGGGCCAGATGGTTTTGGTTCCGAATTCTACCAGACTTTCAAAAAAGAGCTAGTACCAATACTTCTCAAACCATTCCATAAAATAAAACCAGAATGAACATTGCTAAACGCACTCTGTGAGGACACAGCCATCCTGATAACTAAAGTACACAAAGACTCAACCAAGAAAATAATGGCAGACCAATTTAAACACTCAATAAAATACGAACTGAGTCCAAGAATATACATCAAAGACATCATCCACCATGATCAAGTAGGCTTTATCCCAGGGATGCAGGGGTGGTTCACTATATGAAAATCCATCAGTACAACCCATGACATAAACAAACTGAGAGAAAAAAACACATGATCATCTCACTAGGTGCTGACAAAGCCTTTGACAAAAATCCAGCACTCCACAATAAAAGCCTTGGAGAGATCAGGGATACACAGTGCATGCCTAAACACAATAAGGCAATATACAGTAAACTGAAGTTAAACAGAGAGAATCTTAAAGCATTTTCACCAAAATCGGGGACAAAACAAGGCTGCCCACTCTCTCCCTACCTATTTGATATAGTATTGAAGTCCTAGCTAGAGCAATAAAACAACCAAAGGAGATCAAGGGGATACAAATTGGAAAGGAAGAAGTCAAAGTACTGCTATTTGTACTATACATCGGTGACCCCGAAATTCTACCAGAGAGTTCCTACAGCTGATAAACACCTTCAGCAAAGCGGCTGGATACTAAATTAACTTTAAAAAAAAACCCAAAACAAACAAACAAAAAACCCCCAGTAGCCCTCCTTTCTACAAATGATAAACTGAATGCCAACATCAAGTTAAACATAGAGAAGAATAAATAACCTTCACAATGGTCACAAATAATATAAAATACCTTGGTGTAACTCTAACCAAGCAAGTGAAAGACCTGTATGATAAGAATTTCGACTCCCTGAAAAAGAAATTGAAGATCAGAAGTTGGAAAGATCTCCCATGCTCATGGATTAGCATAGTGAAAACGACCATCTTGCCAAAAGCAATCTACAGGTTTAATGCAATCCCCATCAAAATTCCAACACAATTTATTACAGACTTTGAAAGAACAATTCTCAACATCATGTGGAAAAACAAAACTCAAGATAACTAAAACAATCCTGTATAGTAAAACAACTTCTGGGGGTATTACCACCCCTGACTTCAAGCTGTACTACAAACCACTACTAATTTAAAAACTGCATATGGCATAGAAGCAGACAGACTGATTAATATAATCAAATCAAAGACCTCCAAATAAACCTACACACCGATGGATACTTGATTTTTGACAAAGAAGCCAAAACCATACAATGGAAAAGGGACAGCAGATGGTGTTGGTCTAAGTGGATGTCTGCATGTAGAAGAATGCAAATAGATCTATATTTATCACCCTGCACAGAACTCAAGTCCAAATGGATCAAAGACCTTAATGTGAAACCACACATACCAAATCTAATAGAACAGAAAGTGGGGAATATCCCTGAACTCACTGGTGCAGGAGACAAGTTCCTGAACAGAACACCATAGCTCAGGAACCAAGATTAACAATAAATGGGACCTCATGAAACTGAAAAACTTCTGTAAGGCAAAGGACAAAATGATAGCCTCAAGATTGGGAAAGGCTCTTCACCAACCCTACATCTGACAGAGGGCTAATATCTAAAGATATATAAAGAACTCAAGAATTTAGATACTAACAATCCCAAAAACCCAAATAAAACAGGGAATTCTCAACAGTGGAATCTCTAATGCCTGAGAAGCACTTAAAGAAATGTTCAATGTAAAACAAAATGACTCTGAGATTCTGCCTCACACTGATCAGAATGGCAAAGGTCAAAAACTAAAGTGACAGCAGATGCTGGTGAGGGTGTGGAGAAAGAGGAACACTCCTCCATTGCTGGTAGGAGTGCAAACTTGTATAACAACTCTGAAAATCAACTTAGTAGTTTCTCTGAAAATTAAGAATAGTTCTACCTCAAGACCCAGCTATACCACTCCTGGGCATATACCCAAAAGATGCTCCACTATCCCACAAGGACATTTGCTCAACTATGCTCAGAGTGGCTTTATTCATAATAGCTAGAAACTGGAAACAACCCAGATGCCCATCAACTGAAGAATGGAGAAAGAAAATGTGGTTCATTTACACAACAGAATACTATTTAGCTCTTAAGAATGAGGACATCATGAGTTTTTCAGGCAAATGGATGGAACTAGAAAATATTATTCTGAGTGAAGTAACCCAGACCAAGAAACACACACATGGTATATACTCACAAGTGGGTCTTAGCCATAAAGCACAGGATAACTATGCTACAGTCCACAGACCCAAAGAAACCAAGTAACAAGGAGGCCCTGAGGGAGGATGCTTGAAACTTTCTCAGAAGGGGAAATAAAATAGGTAAAATAGGTATTGGAGGTGGATGGATGGAGGGAACCGGATGAGAGAGGAGATGGGTAGGGATCAGGTATGGGGAGAGCAGAGAGAGTGAATGGAACTGGGCAGTGGGCAGGGGGAAACATCTCTAGGACCTGGGGCAGCAGGGGTGAGGAGGGCCCAGGGAGTCTATAGGGGTGACTCTAGCTGAGGCTCCTAGCAGCGGGGGATGGAGCCTGACGAGGCCATCTCCTGTAGCCAGCAGGACTCCCAGTGAAAGGGAGCCCTTACCTGATGACCCATTTCGCCAGCCTTACACAGTGTATGGTCTAGTTTTATGCCCACTTGATACAGCTAGAGTCACTGGGGAGGGGGAATCTCAATTGAGAAAATGTCTCCACAAGATACAGCTGTAAGGCATTTTCTTAATCAGTTATTGTTAAGGGAGGGTCCAGCCCATGGTGGATGGAGCCGCCACTGGGCTGGTGGTCCTGGGTTCTATAAGAAAGCAGACTGAGCAAGCCATGGGAAGGAACCAGTAAGCAGTGACCCTCCATGGCTTCTGCATCAAGACCTGCCTTCAAATTCCTGCCCTGTTTGAGTTCCCGTCCTGATTTCCTTCAATTATGGACTAAAACATGGACTTGTAAGCCAAATTAGCCCTTCCCTCCCCTGTTTGCTATGGTCATGGTGTTTCGTCGCAGCAATAGATCCCTGATTAGGACACAGTGTGAGCTTCTATGTTTGAGACGAGTGATGAGCCCCAGAGTTTACATTTTTTTTTCCATAGCAAAGACAACAAATTAAACAAGAATTAGCCGTTTTTATTGATTTGTTTGCCAGTATTAAAAACGACAGGACAACACTGTCTCTTGGCTATAAGTTGGAGCAGTGAACTTTTGTGTGCGCGTGTGCTTGTGCATATTCATACTTGCCCCCTAGCCCTACATGTACGTGTAAATTGAGTCTCATATACACTATCTATTAAAATTCAACCCACCCTGAGGGCTGGAGAAATGACTCAGAGGAGAAGTGCACTTGCTGCTCTTCCAGAGGACCCCAGTTTGATTCTCAGCACCCAGCAGCTCATGACCTTTGGCACTCTAGTCTCAGGGGTTTGAATGCTCTCTACTGACTTCTGGGGCATCTGACTCCAGCTACACATGTGGTATATGGACATACATGCAGGCAAAATACTCATACATATAAAATAATAAAATAAATCAGTTTTCAAGAAATGAAAATTAGTTTGGCTCTATAGATTAAGTCTACTATACATTCTAAATTATAGAATACACATTCTATACTTAATTTCCTGAAACAATGTTAAGTTTACAGAGACACTGAGCAGAAAATACAGCAAGATGTGTCCTTCCCTTCCTCCTCTATGTGTCTTAACACCATCATCTTGTACCATGTAGTACAATTTGTTACAATTAATACACTGAAATTTATAATTAATTCATACTTTGATTATTTAAAGCCCATAGTTTGTCTTGGGGTTTCTTCTGTGTGCACATTCCGTGGATTTTCACATCACAGTGACCTACAGAATGGTGTTATTGTCCCCCTGAAGTTTTAGTGATCTGGAAAATATCAGTGGGAAAGTTGGAAAATCCATAATTCTCTGCTCACAGATACAAATAACGAGCCAGCAACGAAGGCAGAAGACAGAGCCCTCCCATGCAACACACCATTCATAGCTTCCTGTATCTACTCTGATCTGGAAGATGACGGGGAAGTGAGTTGGAAGCAGGAGGAGAAGGAAAAGCTGTGCTGTGGAACACCAGCCGTAACTGCACCTCAACCCCAGCCCATCAGTCGCCTCCCCCACTCCTCAGATTCCTGACCCACACAGGGAAGTGTAGGACCTCACAAAAGCAAAACATGTCCAGCTCTACCCTAGAGAAGGAAGACCGGGAGAACCCAGGTAGGGCTGCCGTGTGTTTAGAAGATTGGAAAACATTTTTCTCAAGCTCCAGGATTTTTTTTTAAAAAAGCTATCTACTCTTGGAGAATTCCATGTTTGTTTGTTTTTTTAAAGTAGCTGAGGAGACCATCAATACAGAATTTTATACTTTGTGTGGTTACGGACTTAACCAGTAAATAATATGCTTAGGCAATGGCTAAAATAAAAAGCAACCATGGAGATTATTCATAGTTAACAAGCCAGAGCACAATTATCTTCAGTTCCCTTTGGTGCATGTATAGACTCTTAGTGGACATTTTTTCTTCTTGTAACAGAAAGAAAGCTTGTTAATAATTCTGAGGAGCTCCCAGAAGGAGCGCTCTTCTTTTGATAACCCAGTGAGGCCATTCTAAAGTTGGTCCTCAGTAAAGAGCATAAAACCAAACCACAGATGCCTGTCAATGTATTCTGAAGGCCTAGGTTCCGTGTCGAAGACATTTTTAACAGCCCTCCACTCAGAAAGAACCCCATATCCACGGGACCACATAAGCAGACAGTAAATAGCACCTAACTCTCACTTGAAGCTTCGTCCCAAGTACTTCAGGCGGATTGCAACCTTCTATCCACTCATCCATCTTATGAAGTAGATACTATTATTATCTCCATTTTACAGAGGAAGAGGGATGTGAAGTAGCCTTTCCCTCTTCTCTCTGGGCTCTAAGCCCGAGCCCTCAATTCTAAACCACTAAACTACACGGCTGTAGACTGTGTATTTACAGTTATGTCAAACTTGTTTATTAATGAGAAAGGAAAGGGACTTCTATATAAGCATGTATCTAACATGGGAACTGAAACTAGTTCCCAAATTAAAAAGTTTGTTAAATACTTGTTCTGGGTTTAGAGAGGCACAAAAGGGAGCCTAGCTGTTTTTAAGTTGAAGAGGGTTACTGTCCAGGCTGCCCTTGTGATCAGAAGACTCTGGCTATTGCTGTGATGTGAAGAGGGGGGTTCTTTATCTTAGACCTAGGAATCTGGCATCTTCTGCCAATGTTTCCACAATGTTTACCGCCACAGTTTAATTTGCTGCTTCCTAACTACGAAATCTCAGGTCCTTAGCAGTTCTTGACAACTCTGTGGATGTTTAGATTTTTTTTTTATCGTCTTATCAGCGTTACATAGATGTCACACCTACATGAACAACACTTCCCAAATGGGCCACTGTTTAATGAAAGACTGGGCCTGGTGGTGCCTCTTGTAATTCTAGGTATACTGAAGATAGGGGCAGGTGGATCAAAAGCTCAAGGCGTACATTGCCTATACAGAGTGTCCAAGACTAGCCTGGGTAACTTAATGAAACCAAGTTTCAAACACATTCTTAAAACAGTCTAGATGTACAGCTCGCTGGGAAATACTTGCCCAGTATGCACAAGTCCCCTAGATTCAATTCTCAGTATTGCAAAAGGAGAGAGAGAGGGGTGGGACAAAAATACTTGGAAAGATGGAAGGAAGGAAGGAAGAAGGAAGGGAGGAAGGAAGGAAGGAAGAAGGAAGGGAGGAAGGAAGGAAGGAAGGAAGGAAGGGAGGAAGGAAGGAAGGAAGAAGGAAGGAAGAAGGAAGGGAGGAAGGAAGGAAGGAAGAAGGAAGGAAGGAAGGAGGAAGGGAGGGAGGCAGAAGGAAGGAAGGAGGAAGGGAGGGAGGCAGAAGGAAGGAAGGAAGGAGGAAGGGAGGCAGAAGGAAGGAAGAAGGAAGGAAGGAGGAAGGGAGGGAGGCAGAAGGAAGGAAGAAGGAAGGGAGGAAGAAGGAAGGAAGAAGGAAGGGAGGAAGGAAGGAAGGAAGGAAGAAGGAAGGAAGGAGGAAGGGAGGGAGGCAGAAGGAAGAAGGAAGGGAGGAAGGAAGGAAGGAAGAAGGAAGGGAGGAAGGAAGGAAGGAAGAAGGAAGGGAGGAAGGAAGAAGGAAGGAAGAAGGAAGGAGGAAGGAAGGAAGAAGGAAGGAAGGAGGAAGGAGGGAGGCAGAAGGTGGGCAGATCACAGCTACTCTCTGCAGTTAGAGTATTATCCTGTTTGACAAGTTAGGTTCAGAGACGTTAATGTTTCCCCCAGCCGTATATGGCTAGCGCTGTTAGAGCTACAGTCTGGAGCAGCCCAGTGTTCTTTCTGCCACCACTACTTTTGACTATGGTAACCTTAGTTTTCTAACCAAATAGGAAAAGACATTAGGAAATGAAAATCAGTTGTTTAAAGAGAAAATGTGAACTTCGGACCAAAAAAATAATAGAGAGAGACAGAGGAGAGAAATGAAGGAAGAGGAGAGACAGAAAAATAAAGTTCTAATCCCCTCCCAGGGCAAATGAAGAGAATTCCTAAGAGCAAGCTGAGGAGTGGGCAGGTGGGACCGTGGGGTGGGAGGAACTCAAGCCGGCCCATGAGGAGTTCAGGTACGGTACTCAGGCCAGAGCTTGGGAGGAGGCAAACAGCTGATCTAAATAAAGTGTCACTCCAGCCACCAGATAACAGGAGTCAAGGAAACTAAGTACCTTAGAAGGACAACAGAGGAGGGGTCCAAAAAGTCTGAAAGGGAACGATTCCTCAAAGCACCAGAAGGCTGTACTGTACAGCCTTTGGATACCAGCCAGTGTGTTTGCCTTGCTCTAGTTGGACACCATCAGCCTTGCCTTTGACCTTAGGAGAACTTCGAGGGACACGGGTCTGGTTTAGATAGTTACAGTGACGAGCAGCTCACCTTGATCAGCTCCCGAGGAAACGGGTTTGGCAAGTTAACCTGTTCGTACCTGTAAATGCTCAGAATCAATGACTAGAAGATCCTGCAACGGTTTTGTATTTCTGCATCTATCTTGAACCAGTAAACTTTGACTTGTGTAGCCTTGAACATAATAAGAGGCTGAATTTTGAACCCCTGCTTTGGATAACACGTGTGCTGTAGCACAAGCTTCATTGCTCTTAACATGGTACCTTTGAGGGCAGGACCCACTGCATCCTGCTTTGCCCACACTCACACCTTGCCCAGCAATGATCCGATGCCTCCTGATGGCGACGGTGGAGTCCTGGCTAGTTCTCAGTTGTTTTGTTTCCTGGCAGGGCAGGAGCAGATAATTTGGGAAAGTTTCATTTCAGCTTGGGGGGTGGGGGTGGGGTGTGCGCTGCAAACAATGATAAATGGGTCTCTTGTTCCGATGCATAGTTCTGTGTCCTACAGGGGGTTAAAAGAACCACCCTGACAGACAGCTGCAAATCTGTTTTCACGAGCCCACCTTCCCCTCCAACAGATCACTCACTGTCATGCGTGGAGGTGAAGCGGAATCTCATGCTATTTGTTAGGCTCAAATCCTCATTAGGAACTTCTTTATCAAATAAACACCAGACTCCACAGCCACAGGGAACAAGAGGCCGCTTCATACCAAGTACAGTGATGAACGTCTCCTGTGGCCCTGGATTCCAGCTCTTAACATCTGTGATCTCCCCCATCTCCCTGGCAACATAAAGTAAATAATAAAAATAGTTCAAATCCAGGAAAAGCACAGCAGGCAATGTCTGTCCTCAAGGAAAACAAATGCTTAGCCTGCACTCACATACCAGCGAGGGGACCCATAGGAAACTGAGCAGTTAGCTGATAGAAAAACGGCAGAGAGTAGAGAGCAGGGACTGTAAGTGAGCGTGCGGCACACACACACACACACACACACACACACACACACACACACACGTGTCAGATTATTTGACAAAGCGTTGTCTTCTTCCAGTGGGAGGCCTGAAGGGAGCGTGGCTTCTTTTATTCGTGGGCTTGTACAGTATGTATTCTACACTCTGCATGAATGTGTTTTGAATTATAGGCTTGTTATGTTACATTGGGTTTAAAGGGAACCATAGATTATAAAAGCAATAGTATCAAACAAAGAGTTGAGAACCGCTGGTTTAGCCTTTGCCACATAACTTCTTGCAAAGTTCTGCTCTGCCAAAAAGACATCTGGGGCCTCCTTCCTATTGCCTGACACTGAGGACTCTTCCTGATGTTTCTCAGAGGTCCTGGGTACATGTAGAAGTTTCTGTGGCCTTCCCAGCTTCCCCGTGGGACAAAGCATGCTTCTGAAGAGAAGAATGCACCCTTGGGGTGCAAGAAACCCTGAAGATGGGAGAGTTTAAGAATGGGAATTTTAAATTAAGTTAATTTTCTGATTAATTATGTGACTTTGGACCTTTCCACACAATGACCCAAGTTCAGCTCATCTACAAGGGAGAGTGGAAGGAGAGGGAAGAAGGGAGGGAGGGAGGGAGAGAGGGAGAGAGAAAGAGAGAGAGAGAGAGAGAGAGAGAGAGAGAGAGAGAGAGAATTGATTTGCCAGAAAGAGCAATTCTTGTATCCCTGCCAGCCCGAGAATTCCACAACTCTATGAATTGAGCATGCTGTACTATTTTGTTTCAGTCTTTTGGTTAAAGAACTTGAAACTTTGGGGCTTACTATTTTACTATGACATGAGCTATACATTAACTACAACTAGGGGTGTCTGTGTGTCTGTGTGTCTGTGTGTCTCTTGTGTGCAGTAAGATGTAGGTGTGGCTTAGGGGAAAGCTAAAGAGTCTAGAAACAACCCCAGTGACTAGCTGTGTGTCTTTGAAGAAAGTTACTTAATTTTCCTTGGCCATGTGTCTTCATACCCATGGGGACAATGACATTGTAACATTGCTGTCAGAGTACTGAGATTAAAAGGAGGTAACTACTATCTCTTAGAAGATCGAAGATTACTACGCCACCATTTTCCATCATACAGACAGGCTGTTAGAGGGCCAGGTTTACTTATCCAGTCATTTCCTGGCAGGCCACCTCAGTGCTGTGTGACAGATATCCACTTGACACATGAGTGTGAACACTGCTAAAGATCTACTGTTGGCTCTCCCTTCTGAGCTAGTTTCTCACTGCTACGGCTTCCCTTACTCCCTTAGGACCACAGTATAGTTAAGACAACTGCTTAAGTGAATAGTCCAGGATGAATGGTTCTTAGTAAGAGGAAGCTTTGCCGCATGATTCCTGCAATGTTCGCTGTCTCCCATGGAGCACTGCATGCTGGGAATCAGCAGCCACAAAGAGGGCGCCCTTCCAGCTGGGTTGCTTTTTACTTCTGTCTTCCTTCTTTGATTTTTCATTTCTCTTCTTTTTTCCTTCTTCGGATCTTAGCACTGACTTTCTGGCATTGTGCTGTGTGCCCTGCAGTATTTTCCTGTCTTTACCTCTCACGCTTCTCATTCCTGACTTCCTACTGCCCCTTCCCTACTGAGCACTTTGGGAGAGAAATCACAGATAAATGGGCTCTTTCTTCTTCCCTTCCTTTCTCCCATCCTTCCTTCCTTCCTTCTTCCTTCTTTCTTTTTGAATATAGGAAGATTGAACTTTCTTTTTTATTAAATTTATTTATTTATTATATACAGTGTTCTGCATATAAATATCTGCATGTCAGAAGAGGGCCCCAGATCTTACACAGATGGTTGTGAGCCACCATGCGGTTGTTGGGAATTGAACTCAGGACCTCTGGAACGGTAATCAGTGCTCTCAACCTCTGAGCCATCTCTCCAGCCCAAGATTGAACTTTCTAGACTGAATTTCCAAAGGAAGCCTCCCTCATATCTGAGAACCCAACTACTCTGCATTGACACCCATTGAACTGAGATCTAATAACTCCCCGAAGTCACAAGGATCGGGGGAGCTACCGGATGGGGAAAGAGGGAATCAGAGAGACGGTGGTTCAGATGAGAATGGCCCCCATGGGCTCATATATTTAAAAGTCTGATCCCCAGTTGGTGGAACTGTTTGGTAAGAATTAGGGGGTCCGGCCTCGCTGTAGGAGCTGCGGTTGTGTTGAAGGAGAGGTATTGCTGGGGTAGGTCTTGAGGTTTTAGAAGTCCATGCCACTCCAATTAGCTTCCTCTCCACCTCCAACTTGCAGATATGATGTAAGCTCTTAGCTACTGCTCAGTAACAAGCCTGCTTGTCTGCTGCCATGCTTTCTAATGTGATGGTCATGGACTCACCCTCTGAAACGGTAAGCGAGTCTCTATTAAATGGTTTCTTTTATAAGTTGCCTTGCTCTTCACAGCAATAGAAAAGTAACTAAGGCAAAGGCTAGGCATTAACTTTAGAGGAGAAGAAAGTTGACTTCAAAAGGCAAATCTTGTATATAACCTGAAAGAAAGTAACACAGGCTTAAACCCAAAAGTCTCTGTAGATTCTCTCTCAATGATAGTATCTGCAATGCAAGCTATATATTAAATTAACCCAGTCCAAACAGGGGCAATAGTTGATTGCTAACATTAGTTGTCCCCTAACATCCTGGAAATTAAGCATGGCTCTAGCAGACCACAGTAGACTGACCATAATAAATTAGTTAACCTACCTTCACACACACACACACACACACACACACATTTATATATATATATACATACATACATACATACATACATACATACATACATACATATATGCATATTCTCCTAAATCTTATGTTAGCTTTCTGTGAAAACAAATTTAAGTATAAACAACTTAAAAGGAGACAGATTTATTTTGGGTCATGGTTTCAATCCATGATTGTTTTCTCTACTGTGTTCATGGCAGTACATTATGATGGGATGGCAGAGAGAGAGAGAGAGAGAGAGAGAGAGAGAGAGAGAGATCTCAAAATCCCTTTAAGAGCATGTCCTAACTTTTTATACTAGACAGACCCTAACTCTTTGGGGTTTTTGTTTGTTTGTTTGTTTGTTTGTTTGTTTTTTGAGCTGGGGACCAAACCCAGGGCCTTGTACTTGCTAGGCAAGCGCTCTACCACTGAGGTAAATCCCCAACCCCTAACTCTTTGTTTTTTAAAAAAAATGGTGGCATTAAATCCCATTACAGATGGTTGTGAGCCACCAAGTGGTTGCTGGGAATTGAACTCAGGACCTCTGGAAGAGCAGTCAGTGCTCTTAACCACTGAGCCATCTCTCCAGCCCCAGACGCAATTTCTTAAAGGTCATACTTCTACCCCACCCCCTTAATAACAGCACAAATTGACAATCAAGTCTTTAACACCTTTGAAATCCATATCACAACACTTGTACACTTATAACAAGGAATAAGTGAGGTCACATATGTAAAGTACATCTAGAACATGCTGAGTTTCTGTATATAGGCCCGAGCTTTTAATATTTTAGGAAAATTTTGTCTTATGCATAGCTAAGGGTTAGTATGGCTTGGAGTCTTTCCATGGTCCTCTTGTACTGGTATTATGTTAGAGGTAAACTGGTGAGCTCTCAAAACCAGTGTATTTGAAACCCACTGTCTTAGTTTTCCATTGTGGTGATAAAATATGACTATCGTCGTTAGGGTTTTATTGCTGTGAAGAGACACCATGAGTGCAGCATTTCTGATAGAGGAAAGCATTTAATTGAAACTGGCTTACAGGTTCGGAGGTTTAGTCCATCCTGGCAGGAAGCATGGCAGCATACAGGCAGACAAGGTGCCGGAGAAGGAGCTGAGAGTTCTACATCTTGATCCACAGGCAGCAGGAGACTATGTTCCACTCTGGGAGTAGCTTGAGCATAGGAGACCTCAAAGCCTGCCTCTCCAGTGACACACTTTCTCCAACAAGGTCACACCTACTCCACCAAGACCACATCTCCCAATAGTGCCACTCCCTGTGGGCCAAGCATTCAAACACAAAAGTCTATGGGAGCCATTCCTATTCAAGCCACCACAGTGACCAAAAGCAGCGTGGGAAGAAGCAGGTTTATTTCAGTTTACAATTGTAGTTCATTGTGAAGGGAAGTCAAGCAGGCACTCGAGGTGGGAACCTGGAGGCAGAAATTGAAACAGAAGTCATGGAGGAGTGCTGTTTACTGGCCAGCTCCTCACAGTTTGCTCAACCTGCTTTTTGTTATAAAACTCAGAACAAACTGCCTAGCGTTAACACCACCTACAGTGAGCCAGGCCCTCCCATATCAATCATCAATAATCAATAAAAAGCTGGACAGACTTGCCTACAAGCCAATCTTATGAAGCATTTCCTCTATTAATAGAGTCCTTTTCCCTTAACAACTCTAGCTAGTGTCAAGTTGACATAAAACTAACCAACTCCCCCTACACACACACACACACACACACACACACACACACACACACACACACACACACACCTCATTCCCATTCGATTCACTAACAATGTACACTGTCAAGGATGAAAACACAAGAAAAGAACAAGCTCAAACCAGTACTAGACCTCATGCATGGTCCTTGTAAAGCCCCTTAGAAGAGAGCAGCATTGTCTTCTAGGTGACACTTGGCATATCTGGAGACATTTTTGAAAGTTCTAACTTTGGGAGTAAGGTTGGGCCGTGTTATTGGCACATGATGAGTGGAGGCTAGAGCTGATGCTGGCCATTCAACAGTGCAAGAGATGCTCCTGTCTCAAATGTTGATAATGCTGCGGTGAGCCAGCCACAATTTAGAGGTAGCAGAATCATTTGGGAAACAGTAGGATCCTGTTAGTGTCTGTGTCCTACTGCTTTTTTTTTTCAAAGAGTTATTTATTTATTATATATATAAGTACACTGTAGCTGTTCAGACACACCAGAAGAGGGCATCAGATCTCATTACAGATGGTTGTGAGCCACCATGTGGTTGCTGGGAATTGAACTCAGGACCTTTGGAAGAGCAGTCAGTGCTCTTAACCGCTGAGCCATCTCTCCAGCCCTGTCCTACTGCTTTTTAAGTCTGAGAAAAGCTGTGGAAGAGCAGGCACTCAGTGGGGTCTACAAACCTTTTTACATTAAGCTGCTGCTACGACTTCAGATGAGTATGTTTGCCTTTTGGACAAAACCAATAGATCTGTGGCCTCTTGAATGCCAAAAATACGCCCAGGGCTTGCTTGCTCTGCAGTAACAGAGAGAATGTGTCCATAAAAGGGATGGCCATTGCTGCCAGAGGGATTCCCTTCAAGGGTTTCCCTTGTGAGCCTGAAAAATCACTGGGAAATAACTGGGCCGGCCAGCCGCCGAGTTCCAGCGGCTCGCCATAGCATGTTTAGATTTCCCCCGGGGTGAGAGTGAAGAGGCTGCAGGGACTGCGGCGCTCTAGCCCTAAAAAGGCCTTGTTTAGGAACCATCTGCTTGTTTCTTGGATGGGAAGTCGGGCGTTGCTGGGAAAGGCCGTAGAGAAAGGGACCTGGATGGACACTCAGGAAGTTAGGAATGGAGACGCATGGGGGTTTGCGCTCATCAAGATGGAGGTCTCTCGGAGCTGCGCGGTGACTCTGTGACCTTGCACAAAGAAAGGAAAATAACTGTAATGACTGCACGCCTACTGCAGTCCTGGGTTAATGTTAGTGCTGCATATGCAGGATGAGTTTGCTTTATTTTCACAGTAACGTGTTGAAGAGACTTGCTTAAATCATGCTGTCAGCAGCCAGCTAACTCAGCCTCAGCTGACTTCAGGGGCCATGATTTTCCTCAGTACCACACTACTTCTCCAGACCCTCGGGCCCTCTATGCCTCAGTTTCCTCCCTTGTTAAATGGACAGAGCCAGATGCCAAAGGAGGGAAGGCAAGGAAGGAAAATTGAAAACTCTTTAAAATGATTCGGCGTGAAGTTGTGCCTGGCCTCCAGGGGGCGCTCAACACACTGGGTTTTCCACCTTTTCCCCTCTGCCTGGACAGATGACTCTGAAGACATTTATCAGTCACCACACACACAGAGAAGTATCAATATATGCATAGTCGGGGGCTTGTGGTCACCCAGGCTTCTGGCTTCTGTATCCTTGTCTTCAGTTCCAGCAAACCTCCTGAAATTAGGAGTTTAAGGACACAGCTGAATTCCTCCCTGGGGCATCCCTTTCCTCTTCCTTCTTTGAGGATGAGGTGGGGTAGCCCAGAGCTTGCCCCTAAGAATCTTATGATCCGTCATCTCTTTGTCACTCCTTTGGCAGTCTTTTCCTGTCTGTTGTCCTGGCCTGGGTGGCATGTGGATGACCCCATCCAACTTTGCTCGAGACCCCGAATCTAATCTTTCTTTTGTTGGGTGGAATCTTACCTTAATCCAGTATTTTTTTTTTTTTTTTGACCTCGTTAAGGAAGTTGACGTTCAGCTCCTCCTGTCCTCTCTCTGTGGAACTAATCCACAGGTTTAGCCCAGCTCTTTGCATGCTACGCACTGCCAGTTGGATGCAAACTCTGTTCAGAACAAGGGGTCACTCTGTCTTGTTTGCAATTTGTACCTACATCTCAAGGGACATTTTCAAAATGGGTAAAATATGTATGTCCATTTTCATTATTTCTGTGTCCTCTCCAGGTATGATATAAGTACCCACCCAAACCCCTAGATTCTTCAGTGCTCCCATTTCTAACAGTCGGTGCCCTGTGTATGTGGCTCCTCCTGGCTCTGGTCACATCGAACAAAACTTTTACAAACACGAAAGGGTCATCTTGTTTCCAAGTACAAGAGATGTCAAGTCCTAATCCCTGGAACCTGTAAATGTTATTCTCCATCTCCTCTAATGGGCGTGATTGTCTTAAGAACCCCAAGATGAGCTCATCCTGGGTTGTCTCAGTGGATTATCTAGAACACCGTCTTCGTTGTCTTTGCAAGAGGCAGGAGGAAAGTGATCAGACCCACAAAGGGACAGGGACAGAGGCTGGAGCCATATGCCCAAGGAGTACTAGGTGAAACCCACAGCTGCATGAGGCAAGAACTAGGTTCTCTCTCAAAATGACTTACTGTATTTTTTAGCTCTGCATTTAAAATAAACTAATTGCAGTTTCTCTTTGCCAACAACTTTGCCTTTTATCTGGTTTTAAATAAAATAAGAAAACTTAACAGATGGACTAAGACACTAAAATTCAATCTGATCGTCCACATGGCCTCACAGTGACTAGTGGGTGGGTGGTAACATTCTATGTCCTTGGGTGGAGTGGCTGGGTCGGTGACAGCCGCTACTCACATCTTGGTGGATCACATAGAGAACTCTGGCAGGTATGACCTAGGTATAACCGTCTAAGACACACCTGTACTAGCCACTTTCCTTTCCCAAACATTCTACCACCTTCCAGAACAGCTCTCCCAGTTAGTATAAAGCTTTCAATCTCATAATGAACCTGTGGGAAAAATGTTCATCCAAACAATAATATAATCTCCTCATACACGCTCTTCATGTGCACCCTGAGCCTTGGCTCCATCTGTCCCCATTCCTTCTAACTCTATCTTTGTTTCAGTCTCACTCTGACTCTCCTCCTCCTCGGATCTAGAGCCCTACCATCATCCTCGTATTTCTCCTACTTACTATCAGCCCACAAAAGCACCCAGGACCTTAGTGAAGACTCAGTGTTGATATTCTCTCAGCCAGAGCGTGACAAATACAGAAGCGAATGCTCGCAGCCAACCTTTGAACTGAGAACGGGGTCCCTGTTGGAGGAGTTAGAGGAAGGATTGAAGGAGCTGAAGGGGTTTGCAACCTCATAAGAACAACAATACCAACCAACCAGAGCTCCCAGGGACTAAACCACTACCCAAAGAGTACACATGGACAGACCCATGGCTCCAGCTGCATATGTAGCAGGGGATGGCCTTGAGGGGCATCAATGGAAGAAGAAGCCCTGGGTCCTGCCAAGGGTAGACCCCCCCCCCAGTGTAGGGGAATGTCAGGGCAGAGAGATGGGAAGGGGGAGATTGTTGGAGAGGGGGAACACCCTTATAGAAGAAGGGGGAGGGAGATGGGATAGGGGGCTTATGGACAGGAAACCAAGAAAGGGAATAACATTTGAAATGTAAATAAAAATATCAAAAAAGGGGGCTATGTTAAAAAAACACTGAAATTTAGTACTTGATGTGAGAGCACTAAGTGTAGAGGCTGTGACCTCATGAATGGGATTATAATGCTTATAAAAGAAGCTATAGGATGTCTTCTGCCTTGGAGAACATATAGAGGTGCTTCTAAGAATAATAGACCCCCCCCCTCCACTGCAGTTCTGTCTTGGGCTTTGGTTGCCCCAGTCTTAAGAACTAAAAGTAATGAATTTATGCCACTTATTTTGGTGGTTTGAATAGGTATGGCCCCCATAGATTGAATACTTGACCCATGGGGAGTGGCACTATAAGAAAGTGTGGCCTTGTTGGGTGTGGCCTTGTTGGAGGAATTGTGTCATCATGAGGGCAGGATCTGAGGTTTCCTATGTTCAAGGTCTGCCCAGTGCGGAATCCAGTCTTCTCCTGGCTGCCTTCAAATCAAGATGTAGAACTTTCAGATCCTCCAGCACCATGTCTGCCTGGATGCTGCCATGCTTCCTCCCATGATGATAATGGACAAAACCGCTGAACCTGTAAGTCAGCCCCAATTCAATGTTCTTCTTTATAAGAATTGCCTTGGTCATGGTGTCTTATCATAGCAACGAAACTCTAACTCGGACATTTATGAATGAACCAGTTTAAGGTATTTAATTATAGCAGCTGAACTAAGACAGGCCTCTACCTCTGTCCCACGCTCCCTCTTCTGTTCTACTTGTCAGGAGTTATTTCCACAAGTTCTTTCCTTTAGACTCCACTGTGTAGCAAGCATCGTTGAAGTGGAAGGGGCTCCGGCGTGGGTGTGTGTCTCTGCCATTATCATGACAGAGTGAAGACCTGAGAGCTGATATTACCTGTCTCAGCTAGGTTAAAGGGGAAATCAGTAAAAATGGATTTTATTGTTAATAAGCCTGGTTCTGAAGAAAGAAGCTTAGTGACATCAGTTAAATAATATCATAATTATATAAAATAATTGGTATACTTGACCTGCCATTTTGATATCTAAGTCAGAATATGTGATACATATTATAAGTTTGATACATTAATATACAAAATTGTATGTAATCATACAAAGCACATGTTATACAAGGTTATTTTCAACCAAACATTACATTAAACTTTTTTACTTATATGCAGCTCTGTCATGGCTGGGGCTATCACATGAATCAGCTTTATGAGAACATCTGGATCACCATGAGATTGGTTGGAAAGAAAAGAGGCGCCATTAATGTTTTATGACATCAAAACAGCATTTCCTATAAAGGAAAAGCTCTTAAAAATTATACTCAACATGCCAGATTTTTGCTTCTTCTTTTTCTTTCCAATATCCACGAGGAAATTCATCCATTTTGTTTTCCAAGTGGACACCACACTGTACCACCCAAGAGTCTTTGTTTAATGCCAGCCATCTGGAGATGTGTTTGAGATAGATTGTTTTCAGTTTTCATGAAAATGTGTGGTGTCAAGTAGATGCAGCCCACGTGTATCTCTTTGAAGTGCCTTGGTACTGACACATCGCCTCTGAGAGCACGCCGTCCTGAGTTTAGACATGTTAGTGTGTTTGGAGGGCTCTCCATGGAACAACTCACTTGCACATTAACAGACACCATTCTGTATATTTGAGTAACTGAGTTTAGATGGGTGTGCTACTGAGTAAACCTTGAATCTTACACTTGAGTGGTAATGACCACACATGCCTGTGATCTCGTGAGTGTGTGTGGATAGCATGCAGCTCCCTGATTTGAATAGCACACAAGCATTCCTAAGAGAGTGGTTTCTTTCTGTCCCTCCAGCCCTCCACTCTTTGCATGTGTGTGTCCACCCTCTGCATGTGTGTGTCCACCCTCTGCATGTGTGTGCTCCACCCTCTGCATGTGTGTACTTCACCCTCTGCATGTCTGTGCCCAGCCCTTAGTGGAGCTTGTTTTTGGCAGAAGCAGAATGACACACATGTCCTATGGATCGCCAAATACTGCCCCTGGGGCTCAATTTATCAGTGTTATTTCTCTTAGGGATCTTAGTGTTGAATTTGGAACTTATGATAAAACCTTTGTGGCCACCTGGAATTATACAGTGCTAGGAATTAGAGAAAGGAGTCCCCTAGAAGAAACTCCTGAATAAAATAGCCATGTCATCAAATGCATGGCAATATTTCCAGGTGTTTGGCTGATTCTCTTGTTTCACGGGGTGGTGTCTACAAGTAGAAACCTCCAAGTGGGATAAACTGCATATAAACCTATGCTCTGAGAAAGATTTGTACTTCTGGGGTTCCTGTGAGCCTAGCCGGGCACTGTTTGCAAGAGCTCTGAGGGGGTCTTTTGAATTATCTCATGGACATTGGTGCAGGACATGTTTTTGTATGACATCAATTGAGGGATACTTAACCAAGAAATAAAATCCCACCATTACACTGATCAAAAATGTATAAGAGCTTTTCATAAAGGACGAGAAGGAGTGACAAGTTGACATCTTGTCCTAAAGGAAGCATCCTTTTCCAGGGACTTTTGGTTCCAAAGTTTCTGAGTCATAGAACTTTCCAGAGTAAATGGGGATATAAGCCTTCTCCTGATATCTAATGACAAAAGAGAACTGAAGGCCAATGTTGCTTTGCCTTTAATTTCCTGTCACAGATGCTCCAAAGAGAGATCACAAATTCTTTCAGGTAAACAAAATGACTTCCTCTCCCATTTCCTAATGAATGCCTAACTGACGACAATAGCCACATCTGAGCTGACTGTCACAGTGAGCGTAAACATGGCCTGCAGACCCCACAAACTCGAGACGGGTCGTGCTTGCTAGTCCTCTTACAAAGAAGATGCTTCCTAATACGTTTTCAGCTCCATCCATCCCTTGGTTTCTAGACCCTCTTGACTCTGAAGAATCATTGTCTTCAACAAATGGGAAGTTTCTGACCTCGAGCCTGTTTAACCTGCCTTCTGCGGCCTGCCTTTATTCTTCAGTTCTAGAAATCCCTTAGATTTGGCTGAATCTCCTCACGCCTTCTTTTCTATTTTGAGGTCTGAATTTTCCATCTCCTTATTTTGCTGGCTAAATTCTGCTCTGCTGCCTTTGCGGGCCATCTTACTTGGGAATCCCTCTTGGGCATCTCCTCTGTTTAGTCTAGATGGTGGATTTTCCACTGTGCGTTTTATTGCTAGACTTTTTTTTTTTTGGTTCTTCTATACTTCTGTCCTTTGGTGCTCGTGTGTTTCTTTACTTCTGTGACATCCTTGATTATTCTAAACATGCTCACTTGGTACTCTCTTTCGGATCATTGTTCTGTTACTTCAGCTTTTTGAGAGGAAGGACCGGTGCTGATGAATTCCTCTGTCTGCGGCACCTACTGACTCTTGATGGATTGTTTCCTTCAGCATCTCCAGTGTCTTTTGCTGTGAGCTCGTCTCACGAGGGGCTGCAGTGTTCCTCCGATCTTACCTTGTAGTTTGGATTGTAGAATGGCTCTCTGGAGTGTTTTTATAGCTGCCTTTGCCAGACATTCCAAAATATTATTAACCAGGGACCAGTTTTTACATTAATTTCTCCGCTTAAAAGTTTCTAGGCTATTTCACTAGAATAGGTCCTAAAGCTAAGTTTGTGTCAAGACCGGGCCCAGATTTTGAATCCCCAGCAAATGCCTTTTTGTGAGTTTCTGCACCATATTATGGTGCTAATTGAGGCCATTTCCTTTCCTGCTTCACAGAGTCCCTGACAGTTCCGGTCTGCAAGGCTCTTCCTTTTTGTAGGAATCTGTTGTACCTTTATCAGTGCAGCCTCAAGGCCTTAATGTCCTGTAGTCACTAAAACTCAAGCTCTGTGGGCTATGTAGATGTGTGACCTGCTCCACTTCCAAGGAAAGAGGAAGTGTCTACTCATGCATTTCCTTACTTCCTTCATCCCATTTCCTGTGATTTCCCCTTCTTTCTTGTCACCTCAGTTCTGATTTAGTGTTTTGTTTCATTTTGTTTTGGTTGCATTTTGTCCTGAAAGCTTGGTCATAACTGAAGGGAACGTTTTCACTTTGTGTCAGCCTGACATAAAGCTATCATAATTCATAGATGTTAGGCTGTGCTTTGTGGGCTTCATCTAGGGGCTCTTAGGCTAGGATTTTTTGACCTCATGTTAAGACTTCTATAGTGACCCTCTGAAATGCTTATCTTCAAATAACCTCAGATAACAACTCTCAGGTAGGTCTCTCTCAAATCCAACCCAGCAGTTGGCTGGTTTACTAGTTCTTAATGAGTTCCACACTACCTGTAGAATAAAATCTAAAGTCCCTGTCTGTGCATGTAAAGCAGTCTAAAATCCAGGCTCCGAGTAAATATATTTTCTATTAGTTTGAGTGAATTTTTCCCTTTATTAACTAAGTATACAGAAAAGGGCCAGATAGAGCCTCAACTAGGGCATTTTTTTTTCTATTTTAGAGTGGATTAAATCAATCTTGACATTTACCCTAAATCTTAACAGAGGCTCTGGTTGCAACAGGCACTTAAACTTTTTTTTTTCCCCGGAGCTGAGGACCGAACCCAGGGCCTTGCGCTTGCTAAGGCCACTGAGCTAAATCCCCAACCCCAGCAACAGGCACTTAATGGCCACTGGTTGTTTGCTTATGCAGACTTTCTTGAACTCTGAGTCTCCTGCAAATGCTGGTATTACAGGCCTGTGCCACCATCCCTGGCTACAACGACTACTTTAAATTCATTACAGGCAGGAAACTGGTCATTAGATTTGAGGTCATACATTGTACATACTTGATTAGATCAAGGCACTTGACTATTTTCTATAATTGAAATAAAGAAAAACTATGTTGAAAAGATCAGGCCATAGATGGTGACGCCAATAGGCACAAACAGAACTCTAGTTGGGAATGGAGCATTCATGTACTTAATGACTTAAGAGCCTACTTTAGACCTGGGTACATCATGTGGGTTGGGGCAGGAGTATAGTGTAGCCTATTTCTCTTAGAGCCATGATAAATAAATACAAGGTTAAACCAAATGCAAGAGGTAATGAGGCAACCAAGACAAATAGTATGCATGAGACGTGTGAGATTGCTACCAGGGTGATAACAGCACCCTGCTTTACCAAAAGCATCTTATGAGTGCAATTAATTATAATTAATTATAATTACTATAAGTAATTAATATGATTAATTAATTAACATAATATTAATTAATTATAATTAAAGTGATGGTCATGGGCTGAGGAGATGATTCAGTCAGTAAAGTGCTTGTCAGGGAAGGGTGAGCATTTGAGGTCAATTACCCAGAACATATGGAAAGGGCTGGCTACACACACAAACACACACACACACACACACACACACACACACACACACACACACACACAGAGAGACAGCTGGATCCCTGGGGCTTGCTGGTCAGCCAGTCAAGCCAGTTGGTAAAGCCTAGGTTCAGTGAGTGACCGACCCTGTTTCAAAATGATGTGGTGGAGAAGCTGTTGTGGAAGTCACCTATTGTCAGTCTCTGACCTCCACCTATACATGTACACATGTAAAAACATGTAGACATACCCACCTGTGCAAAAACACATGCATATACGCATGCTAACTTGCCGTTCGTTCTCTCTTTTTTATAGAACATAAGCTACTACACAGTATAAAGCTTAGATTTGCCGAGGGACACGAGGAAGGCCATCTGCCCATTGGGAATACTTCATGTCATTTTTGTGTGAATGGGGTGCCCACTTCTATTGTATTCAGAATTGAGGAGGCTCTTTATTGAAGCAGGAAGATAACCTTCCAAATTCACCCTTAGTATTCAAATTGTAAAATGAGACTGTAAAAAAGACAGGCAAAGATGGGTGTGGTGATATACACCTTCAATCCCAGCGCTGGGGAGGCAGAGGCAGGCAGATCCTGAGCTTGAGGACAGCCTGGTCTATACAGCAAGATCCAGGACAGCCTGGGCTACACTGAAAAACCCCATTTAAAAATAAAACAAATAATAAAAATAAAAGAAAGTGCCTGGCAATCAAATAATCAAATGGTATAAGTTTAGCTGGGCATGGTGGCACCTCTGACAGTTATAATATCAGCTCTTGGAAGATAGAAGCAGAGGGATCAGGAGTTCTAGGCCAGCCTCAGCTGGATAACAAATCTGTAGCCGGGGCTACGTGAGGGTCTCAAAATAACCCCAAAACATAGGAAGAACTCATTTTATTTTTAAGTCCCCTGTTAAATGATGACACTTAGGTTTCCTAACAATGAGCTGTATGTAGAAATTAATATATTATAATTATTAAAAGAAATAATAGAACGCCAGAAAAAGTAAAAAATCGACATTCAACTATCTCATAACCTGGTGTATTTTGACATCAGTAAAGTAGTAACTAGGTATTTATAGTATAATAGTAAAAATTTACATTCCAATGTTCAGTGCTCAATGAATTCAAGGCTGTTTGGAAAATCTCACTGTACTGAATATGCTTAAGAATGCAGAAGTTCCTTCAAGTGAACTGCTAGGCTAGTCTTTCAGCCTTGTTTTGTTCAAAATTTTTGACAGCTTCTCCGGTGAAGATGTAGTGGGTACACTGGCCAAATATACTGGTGACACAGTCTGGAGGGCTTTAAAGAAGCTCTAAGACAGGTGACAGAATCAAGATTCAGGATTATCTTGACATGTAGATGTGCCGTGCCAAAACTAACAACATAAAATGTAGTAAGAAAAAAAAATGCAATGTCTTGGTTTTAGGTCCAAAAATGAATTATAGGAACACAGGATAAAGAACATGTACCTTGGCAGCCATTGATATAAAAAGGTCCCAAGGGTCTTATTTGACCCAAAAAGTTTGATTTTAGCCAACAGCGTGATGGGGGCTCCATAAGCTTAGGCTGCATGAGCAGAAGCACGGTGAGATGGTTGTGAGAAACACCGGGCTCTGAACTCTTCAGACGGAATCTGGACGCCATGTTTAAGTCCTATGACGTTGGAAGAATGACAAAGCACAGATTACACAGTGGAGGTGTCGAGGATGGTGACTTCAGATGTCTCTGACTCTGATCCTTTCAGTACATGCCACATTCCTCCAGCACGGTGCCACACTAGACTGCGCCCTCTGTTAACAAAGGGGCGATAATTTCAACACCAGGCGCTTAAAGGTACCATCCACTGGGTCTTTTCTAGGTGCAAGACACTTCTCGGAATGTTTCCTATGTATTATGTCATTCCACGGCAGTCCCGTGAAATGGACTCTACAAGGGTCTCCACTTTGTGGCTAAACTTGATCGTCTACAAGATGAAGAATCTTGATAACTTATGAAGTCAAACACAGATTTAGGCAACTTGGCATCAACATCAATATTCTTTATCCAAATGCTATGCCAGTGTCCAGTGAAGTTCAGAAACTCTCCAGTCTCAAGCACTCCAACTCATGTACAGTCATTTTAATGAAAAATGCACTTGGCCCATAGACACGAGTAATAGAAAAGGGCAAAGAAAGGCAGGCTACTCCCTGAGTTGTATGGGTTCTTGATTAATGCTCACTTAGTATGAGAAGAGATACAAGGTTTTGACACACATGGTTTTGACACACATGGTCACCTACCTATAGTTACAGTCACACCAGCAATAAGAACCTGATTTTTAAAATTTACATTCCAATCATCTGTCCTCTTGGTCTCCCCTCCCACAGTTCCTCATCTCATTCCTCCTCCCCTTGCCTCTAAGAGGGTGTTTCCCCTACACACACACCAGGCCTCCCTCTCCCTGGGGCCTCACATCTCTCAAGGATTAGGTGCATCTTCTCCTACGGAGTCCTGACCATGCAGACCTCTGCTATATTTGTACCAGGGGCCTCAGACCAGCCCACATATTCTTTCAGGTGGTGGCTCAGTCTCTGGGAGCTTCTTAGAATCCTGGTTAGTTAAGACTGTTTCGTATGGGGTCACCCTTCCCTACAGCTTCTTCAATCTTAATTCAACCATAAAAGTCCCAACTTCAGTCCAATAGTTGGGTGTAAGTATCTTCCTCTGTCTCAGTCAGCTGCTAGTAGGGCCTCTTAGGGGACAGCTATGCTAGGCTTCTGTCTGTAAGCACACCATACCATTAGTAATAGTGTCAGGCCTTGGTCCCCCCACCCCCCCTGAGATGGATCCCAAATTGGGCTGGCTGTTGGACCGCCTTTTCCTTCAATTTCTTCTCCATTTTGTCCCTGTAGTTCTTTTAGACAGGAACAATTCTGGGTCAGAAATACTGGCTGTGGGTTAGTAACCCTGTCCCTCCAATTGAGGCCCTGTCTATCTATGAGAGGTGGACTCTTCGAGTCTCCTCTCCCCAGTGAGTCCTGAGATCCATCCCCACTGAGTCCTTAGAGTCTCTCACTCCCAACTCCCTCACCCCCATGTTGCCTAGCACCATTTATTCTTTCAGCCCACTGGGCTTCCCCCCCCAACCCCCATACCTGAACCTGTTCCCCCTTTCCCCTCCTCCTCCCCTCACTCCCTCCCTCTGCCTCCTGTGATTATTTCCTTCCCCCTTCTAAGTAGAATTGGATCATCCTCACTTGAGCCTTTCTGTTTGTTACACTTCTTACGGTCTGAGGACTGTATCCTAGGTATTCTGTACTTTTTGGGCTAATATCCACTTAACATTGAGTGCATTCCATGCGTGTCCTTTTGAGTCTGAGTTACCTCACTCAGAATGATATTTTCTAGTTATATTCATTTGCCTGCAAAATTCACGATATCCTTGTTTTTTTATATTTACATTAATTTTATTCATCAATGCTGAAGATTGAATACATGTTAAATGGCTACCAACAATCATATGCTTAAACATAGTGTAGAATATACACCCAAAAGATATTTCTGAACAATATGAAAGGACACACCTTATTTGTGAATCTTTTTTTTCCCGTTTTTTCTTTATTAACTTGAGTATTTCTTATTTACATTTCGAGTGTTATTCCCTTTCCCTGTTTCCGGGCCAACATTCCCCTAACCCTTCCCCTTCCCCTTCTATATGGGTGTTCCTCTCCCCATCCTCTCCCCATTACTGCCCTCCCCCCAACAATCATGTTCACTGGGGGTTCAGTCTTAGCAGGACCAAGGACTTCCCCTTCCACTGGTGCTCTTACTAGGCTATTCATAGCTACCTATGAGGTTGGAGCCCAGGGTCAGTCCATGTATAGTCTTTGGGTAGTGGCTTAGTCCCTGGAAGCTCTGGTTGGTTGGCATTGTTGTTCATAAGGGGTCTCGAGCCCCTTCAAGCTCTTCCAGTTCTTTCTCTGATTCCTTCAATGGGGGTCCCGTTCTCAGTTCAATGGTTTGCTGCTGGCATTCGCCTATGTATTTGCTGTATTCTGGCTGTGTCTCTCAGGAGAGATCTACATCCGGTTCCTATAGGCCTGCACTTCTTTGCTTCATCCATCTTGTCTAATTGGGTGGCTGTATATGTATGGATGTCCTTGTTTTTAATAGCTGACTAGTATCTCATTCTGTAAATGAACTACATTTTCTGTATTCATTCGGTTGAGGGACGTCTGGGTTGATTCCAGCTCTGGCTAGTACAAATAAGGCTGCTATGGACATAGTGAAGCACTTGTCCTTGTCATATGTTCGAGCATCTTTTGGGTATATGCCCAGGAATGGTTTAGCTGGGTCCTCAGGTAGTACTATTTCCAATTTTCTGAGGAACCACCAGATTGCTTTCCAGAGTGGTTGGACCAGTTTGCAATCTCACAGCAATGGAGGAGTGTTCCTCTTTCTCCACATCCTTTCCAGTACCTGCTGTTACCTGAGTTTTTGATCTTAGCCATTCTGATTGGTGTGAGGTGGAATCTCAGGGTCATTTTGATTTGCATTTCTCTGATGACTAAGGATTTTGTACATTTCTTTATATATTTTGGATATTAGTCAGATATATATTTTGGATATTAGTCAGATGTAGAGTTAGTGAAGATTTTTTTCACAATCTGTAGGTTGTCGATTTGTTCTGTTGACGGTGTCTTTGCCTTACAGAAGCTTTTTGTTTCATGAGGTCCCATTTGTCAATTGTTGATCTTAGAGTCTAAGCCACTGGTGTTCTTTCTGTTCAGGAAAATTTCCCTTGTGCCTATGAGTGGGAAAGAACCTGACTCTTATTCACAGCTAGTTTTTACATTTTTGACATTTTAAAAAGACTGTCATCCTGTAATCCTTCAAATTGCTTTGTGAACTCCACATAGCAAATTTTGAAATGACAAAATAAGCCCAGAAAGATTATATTTATTTGTTACCCACTTATATATTTATTGAATAAATATTTACTTTCTTTCATCACCCACTTATGTATTTATTAAATAAATATTTACTTTCTATTTTGTTCCAGCAATGCAGAAAGATCACAAGTATAGTAAAAGTATTATTTCCCTTCCACAGATTACTAAATAAATGATAAATTAAAATGGGAGCTCTGTAGGCTGTGTCAGCATTGCTCTTAGCAAATGGAAATGGTTATTCATGTTCATAGCCACACACACACACTGTACGTCTAGGACCCATTGCACATGTTTCTGCCGTACTGCTAGATTGTAAGCACTGGTGTGCTGTGAAGGAATTGGAATGGTGTTTAATTAGTGCTTGAGTAATTAGCAACTGGAGTATTGGTGCTTATTGTGGTGCTCTGATAGCGGAAAGGTTGTCTGTGTGAAAAAAAACCTCAACATGACATTTATGCAAAGGAAGGTCATCGCTAACAAAAAGGATAAACACAGAAATAATGAGATCACCCTTGGAGAGAGCTTTGTATCTTTGAGGAAATGTAACTGGGATTTGGGAGGGGATCACAGTGAAACATTTCCCCCTGTGGGCTCCGGGCACTCTGGGCTCCCGGCTTCCTTAGCTGTGGAATGACTCAAAAAATACGTTTGAATTTCAGTGCACTGTGAGCCTGGAAATAATAGGGCCTTGCTAGCAGAAGCTGGATGGGACCTGTCTGGACTCTCTGATGTGGTTTAGCACCCCCCAGATCTGGGAGATAAGGAGTTTAAAGAGTCACCAAGATGGCTGAGTGGGTAAAGACATTTTTCACCAAGGTTGATGACTTGAGTTAGTCCCTAGGACTCATGATGGAAGGAGAGAAGCAACTCCTGTAAATTGTCCTCTGACATCTGCATGGATGCTGTGGCGTACTCATATTTACACACACACACACACACACACACACACACACGCACGCACTCACACACAAATGCACGCATGCACGCATGTGCGCGTGCACGCATACCATAAATAATTGTAATAAAACTTTCTTAAGGGATAACTGGAAGTGTAGATATCAATACTGAGGACTCCAAGGAGCAGAAATCAGCCTGAGACACAAAGCGTACCCAGATTCCTCTGCCCTTCTTGCAAGTGTCTACCATCTCAGCTTACTTCTCAGCAAAGGCTGTGCCCAGCGACTTCCCACACCCTTTCTCTTCTGGAAGGCAGAGCTAGTGTGTCACCAACACATTTTCTGTAAATGTTCATTTTATGTTTCTTTAAGGTTAGAGCTGCAGAGAGAGCTGGGCAGTGAAGAGGGTCAGTGTCAACAGTGGAAAGACCAGCAGGGCTCCTCCAATTCTGGAGCTCCTGTGGCTTTTCCCTAGATACTTTTCTGGCTCATTTTGCTTACCCTTGTATAGCTGTGGCCTAGTGTGGGGTCTGTGTGTGTGTGTGTGTGTGTGTGTGTAATAAGCCTAGGAAAAATCTTCCCTATCTCCCTTGGAGACCATAGTAACTTGAATATTTCTTGCTACATTTTGTTTTTGTTTTTGTTTTACTTTAAGAAAAAGTTTCATTTAGCCCAGACTGACCTTGAACTCATTACATACCCGAAGGTGACCTTGAACTTCTGATCCTCCTGCCTCCACTTCCTGAGGGCTCAGATTGCAGGCATGTGGCGCTACTTGGTTTATGAGGTACTAGGAATAATTTGAGGGTTTTGACTGCCAGGCCAGTGCTGTACCACCTGAGCTCCTTCTGAGGCTTCTGAGGCTCCTAAGAGGGGAGCGGTAGGAGGGATAGACTCTGTGAGTCCCGGAGGCCGTTCTGGGGCTTAGTTTTCTTGGCATGGCCTGGTTCCTCTACAGAGCAGCATCTTCAGCTTTGAGTGCCAGAGAAAGTTTTGCTTCTAGTGAAAGGAGAAGGAGATAGGAAAGGAGATAAATGCACAAAAATAAGAAACAAAGAATTCCTGAAGGTCTGGTGAGTCCTTCAACTATGCACCAAGACATAATTATTTAGCCAAATTAGTGCTTCAAATGCATCGCACTTCCAGAATGAAGGTTTCTAGAACTTGGAAGCTTTCAGCTCTTGACAATCCCAAGCAAGTCTGAAGGGGCTGGGGGCTTGGGGTTCACTTCTCCCTCTGAGAACTCAGAAAATTCTGACTTCTTCCCCCAATCCCTGGTAAAACAATCTTGTCGATTCATGGCCATTTCTTTCCAAAGCGAGACGATCTCCCCCAGTGACTTCGCTCAGCATTTGTCAATGAAAAAAAACGACAGAGCCTCTGCTAGAAAACATCAGGGTGGAGCCAATCAGACGCGCTTTAATAGTGTCAGGGACATAATTGCAATCATGTAGAGATTTTCACTGGTTTTATTTTCAAGGGTAGACTAGGGAACACTTTACCCCATGAGAGAGATTAAGTTGTCTGATGTGTCCTGCAAAGGAGATGACTAGAGAAGGAGATTAGTAGAAGAAACAAAAAGCAAGAAGCAGGCTGGTTATTCCTATGACTTTCCTTGGCTGATAAGCAAAGAGTGAAGAAGGGAGAGTAAAACGTAAGTAAAATAACATAAAATAAAAAAAATGGTCAACATTTATTATTGTTTCTTGGGTAAGGATTAAGGCAGAGAGAACTTTATGACCATGATAATTGAAACTGATATGTCTTGGAAGGTTAGATTAACATCTTAGTTTAGCCCAAATGAACGCCATTTTAAAAAAGTTTTTATTCAGGTGTATATAGAAGCTTAGTCCCAGATGATAGCTTCCTATAATTTTAAATTTTAAGAAGTTACATTTATTTGTCTGTTTATTAAACAAACAGCGATTGATTTATTCACTGTAGATGAACTGTGTGCAAGTCTGCACATGTGTGAAGATCAGGGGACAATTTGCAGGAGTCTGTTCTCTTCCTCCAGTGTGTGGGTTCTGGGGATTGAACTCAGAACATCAGGCTTGGCAGCAAGCACCTTTACCTACTGACCTGTCTCATCCTCTCTTGCAATTTTGTAAACTGCATCCACTAAGCTACCTGTATCTCATGTGGTTGAGTGAATATGATGTCTGTATGTGTTTGTATGTGCACATGTGCGTGTGTAAGCCAGAGGTCAGCAGTAGATGCCAGCTGCTCTCCACCTTATGTTTTGGATAGAGGATCTCACTGAGCTGAAGCTCACCAGTTGCCTAGGCTGATCTGACACTGAGCTCTAGGATTTCACCTACCTCTCTTCCCCAAGCCCTAGGATTACAGACAAATCCCTCTGTTTTTCATATGAGTGCTGATGATTTGAACTCAGATCTTCATGTGCACATAGCAAGTGCTCCCCCCTCCAAAATACCATCTTCCCCAGCCCCATTACCTGAATCTTAATATGTGACAATGTTCTAGTCTAATTTCACTGTCATTAAATTCACCCCTCAGGATTTGCATGGTTATAGTCATGAAGTTTCTCTAGAATTTAAGAGTTACCAGATTTGGCAGAAACTGCTTCTTTCCCCTCAGTCCAAAAGGTTTGACATCCACAAAATCAAGGGATATTTGCATACGACCCCGAAGCAGTTGATTAACTTATTAATTACAGCCTTAGAGTAAATGCAGAAAGAAAAAAGTCGATTGGATCTGCTGTTTGCTGTTCAAGTCTAGATGGAAGCGGACCCTCTGTCTTCTTCTGCAGCTGTCATGGTTTCAGGGGAGGCCAAGGAAAGAAGAGACAAGAACACAGCCCCATGGTCAGGCCCTTGGCTGGCGGGAAAGTTTCCCCAGTAGCACATCACTGTTCTTCCAAGTCAGAAGAAGTGAAGTTGTGAAAGCAGACAATGGTGGCGTTTCACAGAGCTATTACTTTCTAGAATAAGGAAAGTGGCCAAGAAACTGCTTAAATCTGCATTCTAGATTGGAATGTTTGGACTTTATTCCCAGGATGCAAAACTAAGGTCTGCCTCCGGATATTTCTTAACGGATGTAGTGTGGTGTGTGAGATGCTGCTCACTTAGCAGAGAAAACCGGGGATTCTGCCTGTCTAGTTGGTTGGAAGGATGCATTCTTTTATCTCAGGAGATATTCCTTGTTACTGGAGCTGGGGTCAGTTCACAAGTGTTCGTGTGTGTGTGTGTGTGTGTGTGTGTGTGTGTGTGTGTGTGTGTGTGTGATATTGGGTATATTGAAGCACAGGTGTACTGGACTATGTAGGTATTGTTGGAATCAGTTTGAAATGACCAAGGTCAGCTAATCAAAGTCAGAGCAATAGATATAGATCCTTTACCAAGCATGAGTCTGTCTACTACTGTGATAATTAATTGTCTTCAAGTTCTTCCCCGAAGGAGCTTCGTCTTCTCTTCGATGGAATCTCAAGCCTTTGCTGTGCCTTGGAGAGTATTAGAAGGCCTTCCTCTCTTTGCTCTTGTAAGGAAGTTTAAATGCCTCTTCTTCTAAGGACACTTACTCCCCTGGAGAAGTGACGTGACTCTCAGCTCTCTGCACACCACAGACTCTGCCTTCACCCCCTTTGACATTTATGTCACCGAATCATACAGCTTAGCGATTTGTGTTTACACTTCTGGTGATTTGTAAGCCATCAGATGAAGCTTTGTGATATGTTTTGGGTTGTACCTCTTGGCTATTTTTAAAGCCTAATATTTCGTAGGCACATAAAGAGTTCATGTTTCATCAATAAAGAATAAGTGCATCTGGAGCCAGCTCCATAGCAGTGGCCTGTGACCTAATTGCTTTTACAAGAAAGAATATAAAATGATTAAACCTCCATGTTTGAGTTAAGTGTAGTCCCTCACATCTGGAATTCCAGTACCTGGGCAGCTGAGGCAGGAGGGAGGTTCCCAGTTCTAGAACCTCCAGCCTGGGTTATAGAACGAGACTCTGTCTCAAGAGAGCTAAAACAGCCAAACCCTTTGCTTTCTCAGTTAGACAAGTAAATCCCTCTTTCTCCCTCTGCCACGTTCTGGAACCAACCATTTTATGTCTGGTCAGAACTGATTGAGTAGTTTAATAGTTTAAGTAAACATTTTCATTTTTCTTTCTTTTTCTTTTTCCTCTCCTTTTGGAACAGATGAAGCTTTGCTGGATAGAAAGGCAGGGAAATAAAGTACCTGGGTTGGGAGAAATTGGGTGGGGTGAGTTAAGCCTGCGCTCTGCTCCTGGATTTAGTTGAAAACTACCAAGCTCTGGATGTCTCCCTTGTGCTGAATGCAGAGGTCCCTTCCCAGGAAGAATTGGGAGCTGAGACTCGGCTAAACAAAAGGTGACATTTTAAATCAAAACATCTGCCAGAGGGCCACATTTAACTCAAATTCCAAAGGGCTACTGCGCGTCAGCTCTCACCCTTCACACTCTCTTCTCCGATAAAATCTCTATGCTTTTAGATAGATAAATAAATAAATAGGAAGGGAGGGGTCATCTTGCCCATCTACAGAAGTAGAAACTTAAAACACAGCGTGGTTTCTTTTAGTGTGCTCTAAGCCCTCTCTTCCATATGCTGACTGTTCTGTACTTTATTTTCTGAGACGTGGTTACAATACTCAAACAATCCCTGTATTTTCGGCGCATGGTCCAAGACTTGGAAGACTGTAGAGGTGGCAGCGCTGTCTACTGTGCTGTGGGTTTTGACGAAGACGCTGTGGTTATCTTGGGTTGGCTGGAGGGTGCCTAAGGGCTGTCAGCGCAAAGAGCTTAATTGGGATGGAAGCTCTGGAAATGGTTCTTTGGGGTTCCAACCTTGTATTCCTGTGAACTTTACCCCCGTTTGTCATCTGGATGTCCCTCCATGCCACCATCAGAATGTTTGTGCTGTCTTAAAACTCGTATGCTGAAGTCCTGCTCCCCAAGGTGAATGGCTTAGAAGGCGAGACCCTGGGGGAAGTGGGGATAGGGCAAAGTGTCACAAATAGAATTAATGCCTTGATGAAGGTGACTCCACACAATCGCTACACATTAGGACACACACAGCCAGAATCTTCACCAAATTCACCTACATCTTGGTCTTCCCAGCCTCCAGAATTAGGATATATATGTTGTTGCCGTGTAAAAACCTCACTGAAGGTAGTATTGTGTTATAACAGCTCAAAACTAAAACTGAAAAAGACACTTGGTACTAAGAAGTCAGATTTCTGCTTTAACAAATACCGAAAACACCAAAGTGATTTTGGATGCAAACGGGTAGAAGCTAGGAACTTTCGGAGGACCACACTATAATAATAATAATAATAATAATAATAATAATAATAATAATAATAATAATAATAATAAAATCACCATGTGTGGACAAATGGCTTTGGTGACAAGCTTCAGTCTTTTAGAGAACTCCTTAGTGGTCTTGAACACAACTTGGTAGGCAAACAGATAAGCTACAGTCTTACGTGGTTTCACATGCCGGATGCTGAGGGTAGGAGAGTCAGCCGTGGTGAGAAGGGGTGGAGAAGTGGGCTTTTTGCAGAAGTAGGCTGTTTGCATCCTCACCCCAGAGTTTTGTTGCAGGTAGAACTTCTAGATCATGAGACAGGGTGTTTAGCTGAGGTGATTTCTAAGGACAGTGTTGAGCGTGCGCTCTGGTTTCTCTTACCTGTTTATGGCAAAATGCCAGAAGTGATAAGTGACTTAAGACCGAACTTTTCATCAATGGGGAACAGAACACAGTAGTTCAAAAAAAAAAGTCACTATATTTGCATTGAGAAAATGAGCAACCTTGTTTAGAAGAGGACAGAGGTGAAACTGAGCAACTGTTTAGTAAGAAGACTGTCCCAGACAGAGTTAACTGTCACCCTGACACGGCTTGGAGTCCTCTGAGAGGAGACCCTCAAACCAAGGGGGAAATGCACGGCTCAGCTTGACCTGTAGGTGTGCCTACGGAGGGTGGTTAATTGATGCAGGAGAGTGCCACCCACCCTGGGAGAATAGTCCTGAACTATTTAGGAACGCTGAGTGTGGGATGCCCTATAAGCTAGCTAATAAACACTGTCCTATATGCTTCCTACCACACTTCTTTGGCTGTGAAATTAATTCTATGGTTGAAGGTAATGCCGTGTGGGATCAAAAGCAGGCCTGCCTTCCAGTTCCTGCCTTGTCTTCCCTCAAGGATGAACTGTAATGTGGAATTATAAGCTAAAATAAATCATTTCCTCCCAGGGTTGTTTTGGCCGTGGAATTTTACCACATCAACAGAAGAGAAACTAGAACCAGGATTAGTATAATCATCACAATGGTTCACGACAAGTGGGAGGGGCTGGAGAGATGGCTCAATGGTTAAGAGCATTGACTGCTCTTCCAGAGGTCCTGAGTTCAATTCCCAGCAACCACATGGTGGCTCACAACCATCTGTTGTGGGATCCGATGCCCTCTTCTGATGTGTCTGAAGACAGCTACAGTGTACTCATATATATAAAATAAATAAATAAATCTTAAAAAAAAAAAAAGACAAACGGGAAACCAGCCATTCAGCTAATAGGAGCCAGGGCCTTAGTCTTAAAAGGGATTATTAGTCTTAAAGAGATTATTAGGTAATGTCAAGCCCTACTTTATACAATAATGTCAACAGAGGGCCTCTGCTCCTCTGTGCGGCCTCACATTCAGGATGCCACTCCCTCAAGTCACTCTCCATCACCATGTCTCTTGGTCACACCAGATCTAATTCAAAAGGCTACAGTGCTCACCTAGATTTCAAGGATGAGTCATGGGGCCCAAGCCAAAGAATAAAGAAGCCACCAAGAAGTCAGAGGCACGACAGATGTCTCCAGATGTAACCAGCAGAGCACCGCAGAGCAGGATATAGACACCAAGACTGGGCGTGAATGTTATCAGCTTTGTAACTGCAATGTCTCCCCCCACCAGGACCCAGTCTTACTGATAACAGCTAGCACTGCATCCGAGCCATTTCAAGGAACCTTCTCTCAGAAGGGAGCACTGTATCAATGTTCCCAATGATAAAAAAAGAAAAAAAAATCTACCTTCCAAAAGTCCAAGGCATATGTGTGCTTATTCTTATACTTTTCATTCTTAGTTGTTAAAAACCAGTCTGCTTCCACTCTCAGGCAAGTGCGAGAATGCTCTCCTTTTGACAAGGTGGTCTATAGCAAAGTTATAACGCAAGTCCTTTGTGGTCTTGCCTAACTTATCCGTTCTCTGCAGTGTTTGCATTGCCAGGTTACACGTGAGGAAAACTTCCCGATGGGCATTATCATTCCACCTTGACTATTGCCGGGGAACAAGGCATTCTCTTCCATTTCTGCCACTTGGAGTTCCTTCCCGTCTTCTGTCATCTCTTGGGAAGCGCAGGCCGCTGTGCTCTGCAGCCTAGGCTGCACTTCATGATGCATGCTTGCCAGGTTAAAGAGACAGTGTAGAATAACACACTTGACCACTTGACTCTGGACTTCACTGACTATGTCAAAGTCACTCTCTTTCTTCTGACCCGCCACATGTGTCCTTATGCAAGTGGCTTGACTTCTACCAGCCTTGTTCTTTGAATCTATAAAATGGAAACAATAACAGTACCAGTTTGATAGTACTGCTTCTAAGGTTAAAGAGGTACTCCTGGGCTGAGGATGGGTCTAAGCACTAGAGCATGTGTACAATGTGCAAGGACCTGGGTGTTCAGACTCCAGGTGAGAAAGAGGTCTTATTAGTATAAAGATTTGGAGGCTGTACTATTTCTACCTTCCTTGCAATATTTCTAGGGTACACATCCCCAGGTACCACCCAGATTCTCACTCATGGCCACATCTGAGGTTTGCTGGCCAACTGGTGGTCTTCTCCCTTTAATATTTTCATATTATATCATCTAGTCTCTGACCTCTTCTGGCTGAGAGCCTACTATTGTTTATACTTCAAACCGTGACTTTAGTTTCTAAATCATATTTTTATGACCATCTTCTTGAATATTCAACTCCTAGCTCTTCCTTTCCCTCCCAAGTTTCTACTGTTTGTTGAGAGCATTATATAGCTCTATTATATAATAGGGTGAGTCCTTCAATTCCTTGCCCAAGGTTCAGTCATTTCTTTTCAGATACTGTCACTCATGTAGCACTTTAAACTCACAGTGTGCCAGCAGGCAATAGCTAGGAGTGAGTTAATTGACCCTTAAGCAGCAGATGCCTCAAGAGGAACAGACTAAAGGGCTTCATAGAGCCTGGTGATGTGTCTGGGGTAAGCAACTTAAAAGCAGAGTGCTTATTTCTTATAGGATAAATGGGGGTGTCGGCCTGCCAGCTATTTGCACAAGTCCAGAGAAATATATTAGAAAAGAGGATAAAATAAATTTCAACCAAGTTACTTTGCCTTCTTTGTGTTTGCCTTGTTTATATAGCCCAAGACTAGGGAGGGATAGATGATTACTTTAGTGTGCAAAGGTTGGCTTTCCTGTGGGCTATTGCAAACTATTTAAATTAAAAAAGAAAAACTTTATACTGTACAGCAGTGCCCTCAGTTCTAAGAGGCAGAGAAGTATCACAGGTGGGGAATTTATATGTGTTCATGCATGTGCAGAGTTCAGGCCCCCAGAGATAAACGAGTCAAGAATGTGAGATTGCTGCAGACTAATTACGCAACTTACATTTCTGCCCATAAATGCTGAGCCTGATTTATGTCAGATTGGACTATAAATCTACTCTCTGCACCAATTATCAAAAGTATACTTCACTGTCTTACGTATATTATTTTCTGAGAGATGAGATGTTATATTGGGTCTCTGCTGAAAACTCTTGGGGCTAAGGGTGGGACAGAACATATCTCCAGAGGCCATATCTTAGAACTGAGCAGACTAAAATGGAGAGGACTGTATGAACCTGAGATCTCCTGTGAGGAACCGAAGGGAGTGGAGACCTTGATTCTTCTAGGGATGGGTGGGGTTGATCAACTCATTTATTAAAGTGAAAAGGTAATTATTCTGAGGAAAAGAATTCCATCATGTTTGGAGACTACTTACTCTAAGAGTCATCATTGCCTACTCTAGATTTGCAGAGCCCTGGCAGGACACCTTAGTCCTGGAGAATATCTAGAGGAGTTTTGAAAAAACATTAATGTTTGACTCCATCCAAGAAATGCTAGTTTTACTGGCTGGAATGCAACCAGGCATTGCTAGAAGCACTGGCCCTGCCTCCCTGCCCTGGAAATGGCTCCTGCTTTGCAAGGACCATCTGCAGGGACACAGACAGAGCTATGGGTACTCCCATTGTTCTTTTCTGACTTTCCCCATGCTCTTTATTCTCCTACTTGGTAGCATCAGCTCTGGGGGCAGAGGCATGTGCATGTGTGTTTATATGCATGTTGGACTGCTTATTCATGTGTGCACATGGGTCTGTGGAGGCTGGCAGTGAACCTTGGGTACCATCCTCAGGAGCCATCCACCTTGCTTTTTGAGATGGGATCTCTCACTAGGACTTGAGGCTCATCAGTTAGATTATTCAGACTGGCCAACAGGCTCAAAAGATCTGCTTTTCTCTTTCCTCAGTGCTGGGATTGCAAATACACAAGGCACACCAAGCTTTTATATGTGGGTCCTGAGTATTGAACTCCAGTCACCATGCTTGCATGGCAAGCACTTTCTGAACTGAGCCATCTTACCAGTCCAGCGTTAGCTCTTCACTGTGGGTTGTCCTATGTCTGTTAACCTATAAGTTTGTACTTTACATCAGGGGGAGCTGCTCTAACTCCATAATTTTGTCTTTCTGAGGCTGTGCCTACTTTGTTGTGCAGGGTGACTTCCATATGTCCTGGCTACCTCTGCAAACACCTCTATTTTCACTGGTGTGAGGCAGGTCTCTGACTTGGCCACCCAGCTGGACTCTGCATTCCAGTCCCTTCCTTCACTTTGGCACTTGCAACTTCCATAAAATGGATCAGAGTTCCCGTCTGTCTATCTATTCATTTCAACAGCCTTGTTATCGGAGGCAGTGGTAGAGACACTCTGGATGAGACTAAATCGGCTTGAATAATAGGTTGAGTGATCTCAACAGAGAGAAAAGGAAAAGATCAGGTAAGGTTAGATAATAAGGGTTCAAACTGTGGAAAGGAAGTACATATAAAGGGAAAGTGGATAAGGAGTGATGGGCGGTGGGCGAGCCTTCCTTAGGTGAAAGTAGCTGTGTATTCTAAATGTGTAAGCTACTACTGTAGTTCAAACAGCTGCTGCGGACCAATTTGAAAATTCTGTGTCATATCCTCCCTTTTGGCAATGGACTTGAAGGCTGCATCACATCTTGTTCATGACCTTTTATAGAACCCTGTCTCAAGGTTAAAGAATAGATGTATAAATTGGGGGGGGGGGGGGAGTGAGCCAGGCATAGTAACTCACAGTTTTAACCCTCAGGAGCCAAAGGCAGGCAAATCTTTGTGAGTCTGAGAACAAAACAATCCTGATCAATAAAAGGATTTCTGAAGGAATCACTATCTCTGACCTCAGGCTGCACTACAGAGCAATAGTGCTAAAAACTGCATGGTGTTGGCACAGACACCAACAGGTTGAACAATGAAACGCAATAGAAGACCTAGAAATAAACCCACACACCTCTAGACACTTGATTTTTGACAAAGAGAGAGCTGGCTGAGCCTGGACCCTATCACTGCTTCCTGCTCGAGTACAGAGTGAACTGACTGCCTCCTGCCCCCACCACCAGGCCCTCCCACCTTGAACAGTAATGAGTAAAACGTGAGAACACAGGATAGTGGTGATCATGAAAACAGCCAACTTGCTTTTGTTTCTTCCTAAACAGTGTGCTTAACTTAAAAGCCCTTTGCTTGATTTAGTTATTCCACAACAAGTTCATCCAAGGAGAAACTGTACCCTTTACCTTTAGATGAACAGACTGTTTGAAAGAACAGTCCGAAGATGTTAAGAACTTGAGCTGTCCCATGCACCATGAGAATGACGACCCATGGCACAGCCCGGGATCTGGAAGAAGGCAAGCTAACACTCAGCTTTAGAAATACATTTTGCTTTCTTCATTCTACACAGTTGACTTGGCTTGTGTCATTCGGAGTGCCTGTTTTGTTTGCCTCGCTTTGAGACATGATCTTAGAACTTGACATGAGTTTGGCCTTCATAGCCAGAAAACTTTGAGTAGATTTAATTCTTCTCTTTGGACTTCATTTAAGCTTAAGACTTCAGACTAAGTTTATGATTTATTTATTGTTAAGGTATTGGTTATAAAACCAAAAGGAAGCCCATTATTCTTCGGTCTTGCTTCCCATATGTTCCAGTTCAATGACAATCATCCTCCTTTTGTTCGCCTTCCCTTCTGGAGAAGAACAGAATGTGAAAGGCTGGCCTCTGGGGATCTTCAGTGAACAGCCTGTCCTTCTCTCACTGTCCCATTTCCATTCTGTGCCTATTTTTATTTTTCTTTTGTTTTTAAAAGATTTATTTATTTATTCTATCTTTGTGAGTATATGGTCACTGTCTTCAGACACACCAGAAGAGAACATCGGATCCCATTACACATGGTTGTGAGCCACCAAGTGGTTCCAGAACTCAGGCCCTCTGGAAGAGCAGTCAGTGTTCTTAACCGCTGAGCCATCTCTCCAGCCATGTGCCTGTTTTTCCAATTGGGAAGAACTGCCCAGCTCTTCTTGTCCTGCTCTCTGTAGCGTACAGCTGTTCGCTGCCTCGGCCCCATGTGGCTGTGGTCTTTGAAGACCCGTGTCCACGACCCACAAAGGTTACTCTCATAGTTAGCTTGGAGCCCTTTCCAAGCCTCTGTTCTTATCAGCATTTGTCTTACAAGAGTTCAAGAGGCCTCCTTGTGACTGGAAGTCAGCTTTAGAAAGGCTGTACAGGATGATTGCTCTCTTGCACGAGGAACAGCGTTGGCCGTATGAATGTCTATATGGTGACAGGTTCCTGTCTTTAGTCGAACTTGGGATGTAGCTTGGATAGTGATCCTATTCAGTCAGTGTAACAAACATAGTCTACATTTACCCGCCCAAACTGTCCACAAGTATATACCACAGGATGATCTTTCTGAGTGGTGCTGGCTAATTTGTACTGGTGTGTGGTAGCTTTCTTCCTAAGGCCTGTAAGTGATGATGTAAACTAAACTCCCAAGACTCATGGAGACCACCTAATTCAATTGAGGTGTATGTATGTATGTAATGTAAGACTTTTTATATATTTTATAATATAAACTAATAAGCACATAAATTAATAAATACCTAAGTATACTTACATATTTTATATAAAGCCATATTATTCCTATCAATAGCAAATAAATGAAAATTGGTTGATATATATTTAAACTTAAAAGGAAATGAACATTTGGTATGAATCCAGAGGCATTTATGAATACATTGAAGCAAACTGTTCATTTAAACATCAACAACTCCCAGGATATTCATTTCATATCTCTCTCTCTCTCTCTCTCTCTCTCTCTCTGTCTGTCTGTCTCTCTCTCTCTGTCTCTGTCTCTCTCTCTCTCTCTCTCTCTCTCTGTGTGTGTGTGTGTGTGTGTGTGTGTGTGTGTGTGTGTGTGTATGAAGAATATAGGGCTGGGAGGTTACTGATTACCACCCACTAGAGTGGTGGGAATGGTTTAAATGAGAAACATTTCCCAGCTACATGTGGGATTCTGGGATTCTGGCTGGCCACTCTTGACTACGGAGTCTGTTTTCTTTTGTGGAACAGTTTCTTATCACATTTATTTATTATTCCTTCAAGGAAGGCTGGGAGGGATGCCCTTTATTGAAATTCTCATGCTAACATGGGAGAAAGCCGAGTTCACAGAGAGCTTGCCATGCTCCTCCTGGGAACAGACACTTAAAATAACCCAGAAGACCAGTGGGCTCAGCAGGCCCATCCAGCCTTTCTCTCACCCTTTGCACTGATGAAAATGATGTCACATGGAAAGTCCCCACAGTCAGGGCGGTTTAACATCCCCAGGAGGGACTGATTAGATGTTATCTCTGTCAGGATATTTCTGGATGCTAAAAACTGCTTTGGGGATATTCTATGGCCCCTCCTAACTAGTGCAATGTGATCTCCATATATAATTCACCCGAAGTGCTTGGACATCGTATTCATTAAGAGCCACTCAACAAATCGGTTCTGGCAGTTAAGTTCCAGCACTGCAACGGTTTATAGCTATGTCAGTGAGAGGCTGAGGCCCTGGAGCAGGCAAGGCAGAAATAATGATAAAATGGCAGGCCTTCCCCTCTCTCCCAGAAGCCACAAAGCACAGAATTGATTCTGATAAATAAAGAGGCAGTTGGGGAGGATAAGCACAATGATTTTAGACACCCGCAGTGTCATGGGGTAGGAGGGTACTTAGCTCAGACAGAAGCAACCGGAAAGGCTTCCTAGAGGAATACCCGAGAGGCCCGTTGGGCACATGTGGAAGAACAGTGATCAAGGCAGAGAGCTGTACACTAGAGGAAGCAAGATTCATTCCAGAGCATCGGAAGAGGTTCAGCTAGAGCTCGGAGGGAAAGCTGAATGTGGGCATGGGCTTGCCGGAGTGGATGGAGCAGAGGAAAGCCAAGGTACGGCTGGAAAGATGACCAGAAGGCAGGAGGATATTATAATGAATAAATCAAAGACCAGGGCTTCATGGGGCTCTTGTTCTCAAGAAGGGCAGAGGGAAGCCAAGAAGTGAGCAATCCAATTAGATACACGCTATGTAAAGGGGAGGAAACTAAGGCAAGGTGGGGTAAGCTATGTTTTCCATTTTTTCGTTTTCTTTTTTTGGGGGTCTGGGGTGGGAAAGGGTGGATGCGGTGAGGTCCTGTTGGCATGGCAGTACGTATCTGAGGAAGGGCAGGGAGAAGCCAGGCAGATGTGTAAAGGGAAGAATATTCTGGGCAGAGCAAGACGCACTTGTAACTGAGCATCACGGTGTGCTGAGCATCACGGTGTGCTGAGCATCACGGTGTGCCATTGCATGATGGAGCTGCAGCGGAGGAAAGGGGCCTGGAGTCGAAAGAAGTCTGTTGCGGGGTGGGGGTGGCAAAAGCTGAGACTTGCAGCATTTCATTCTGAGTAGGATGGAGAAGCAGGGGACAGTCTCCACTAGAGAGATGACAGGATTCTGTTCCGTTCCTGCTGCAGAAGCAGGGATTGGGATTGGGGGTTGAAGCTGAAGAGAGAGGGAGGGAGGGTAAGTTACAGCAAAAATCTGGATGACCAAGCAAGTGCACAACAGTAAGGATGCTACAGGTAGAGGCAGGAGAGACAGAGACAGAGAGATAAGAGATGCCAAGAGACTCTATCCATTGGTTCATATACACATTTAACCACGGTTCATACTCAGCCTGAAATTTCCCCTATCTTTTGAGTTTAAACCAGGAGTCGTATTAAGGCAAATTCTGCTGTTGGGTTTTGTTGTTGTTGGGTTTTTGTTGTTGTTTGTTTTGTTTTTTTTGGATCATAAAAGCACAGCAGCTAGAAAGACAAGCAAGGATCAGAATGATATACAGCAATACAATTTCCATAAGTTAAGAGGCTCACATGCAAGGCAATATTGAGCACTTTGAAAGGTAATGTGTAACACAGACAGTGCAGAAGAAGATGGTTTGGGGCAGTGGGTGAGGTAGGATGAGGGTCGCTATAAGACAAAACAGTCCTAGAGCACACGAGTTTTTTTAAACAGAGAAAAATACCAAACGTTACTGAGCCTTAGCAATGTGGAGGAACTCATTTGTGTAGTTTGGCACAGGCCTCTTAGAAAACAAGTCTTGAGACCATTAGGTTCTGACAGTGACTGGTGGAGGGCAGGAGGCCGGACAGAGCATGCCAGAAGAGGGCCGCACGTGCGATCAGTCAGTACACGGCCTTTAGAGCATCAGAACATTCTATTTAAAGCTGATTCTGAACACATTTTTTTCATTTTTATTTCTTAATTCCCTGACTAGCACTTCCAAAACATAGTCTACCCTGATATTTAGGGGAAACTTGTGCTTTCCTCTCACTGCCCAGTGGAATGTCACCGATTTCTTTGGAATGACAAGTATCAGAAAAAGTCCCGTGGCTGCGAGAAAGCAGTGTTCCGAGGTCTACCTAGGGTCAAGGCCTCATAGTCATGGAATTGGCAGCTGTTAAAGTTTAAAATAACGAAGCCCAGAGGCCGAGTTGGATTCCAGACTTCGGTTTTGTATCAGTGGCGATCACTCAGAGCTGAGCACCCCTGTTTACCAAGCGCGTTTGCGTTTATTCAGGCTTGTGCTCCATGTCGACTCTGTGAGGGAGCTGTAGAGCCTTGAGAGTATTCACTCCAGTTGCTTAACTCGCAGTGTGCATGCTTTCTGTGTTCTCAAATCCTCTAGGTTCTGAGGTTTCTAAACGTCTTTGTTTCTCGCCGCATCACTTGCCTAACTGACTTCACGGAGATGTGTAAGAGAAAAGTAATGGTGACACAGGCTGGAGAGATGGCTCAGTGGTTAAGAGCACTGACTGCTCTTCCAGAGGTCCTGAGTTCGATTCCCAGCAACCACATGGTGGCTCACAACCATCTGTAAAGGGATCCGATGCCCTCTTCTGGTCTGAAGACAGCTACAGTGTACTTGTATACATAAAATAAATAAATCTTAAAAAAAAAAGATGCTAGTAAGGGGTTGGGGATTTAGCTCAGTGGTAGAGTGCTTGCCTAGCAAGCGCAAGGCCCTGGGTTCGGTCCCCAGCTCCAGAAAAAAAAAAGAGAAAAAAAAGATGCTAGTAAACTAATTAAACCCATACAGAAAAAGGATAATAAGCTATATTTCTACGTTTTAAAAGTATTTTGAAACATCTCTAAGTCGATCATTATAGTTTACAGCTATGTTAAAGAAACACTATTTAACGTGGAGCTAGGAACATTCGGACTGGCTCTCCACCTTCAGGTACCTTCCCAACAGAAGAGATACATAGTGCCCAAAGAAAGTGCCCAGAGAAAGATTGCTTTAATCTGTTACGTGGAGCCTTGGTCTAAATCCAAGATATGTCCAAAGTCAGTTTGACTGAGCTACAGAGAATCATGAATCTTCTCACTTCACTGAAAAGTCTAGTCCAAAGCCTCCCCGAGCAAAGCAAGTCTTTGTATGACAACAGAAAGGGACAGTGGGAATGGCTAGTCTTTCTTCTGAGCATAGCTCCATATCTCCTGATCACTCTTACTCATGCTTGACAAAGGTCCCCATTTGCATCTGACCCCGGACAGATAAGCCCCAAGCCATAAGACCCTGTTTCACAGAAAGTGCAGACCAGTCTTCTTGAATTTAGCCAACCTCTAGTTCCATATTCTTCAGGGAAGGGGGAAAATATTAGCATGCTAGCTTGGAAGAATTGCTTGGAGCTCCCTAGCTGATAATACCCAAAGTAAGATGGATCACCTAATCCAAGGACCAGAAAAAGAAGATCAAATTATTTTAAAACTCACTCATTCCATGATATTTTGTACTACTCAGACATTGAAATGTGGAGACTAAAACTTATTCATCTACCTCTCTCTCAATACCTAAGGCTGTGTCTGTGTGTACAGCTCGACCATCATGTCTATTAGAGCAGCACAGGCTTTGAGTAAACAAGTTCGGTAAACACTTCCTGGAATGTCTCCATCCCACAGACTGACTTAGAGGTAATACTTCTAAGGACAGGTTCATATAGAACACCAGATCAATTAAAAGTGATACATAAATGCAGAATCTATAACTAGAAGATCACCCTGTGGAAATGGCAAGCAGAGAAGAGGCAGCCATTGTCAAGCATTGGGAAGAGCAAACTAGTACTTCTCCAGGAGTCTGGCCATCCACCTCAGTTCCCTCTCTCACAGTTCAGCTCCTATGCTGTTGGTTAATTGGCCTTCAGGTGTCTACATCAAACCCTAGCCACACTTCGGTGTTTTCTGTTATTATGACTATTACTATCATGGCTACTCCTCTCCTACCTTCCAGAAAAACTCTGAGAACAGTGTATCTTCACTGTCTCCAGAAGTCCATACATGGACTGTTCTGTCTGAGGTATTCCTGGTATTCACGGCCATGTGGGAGGACCAAATCATTGGTTCGCCTCCTCCAGCCACCTGCACCTCTTAATTAGGGTATCGACAACGTAACTCCAGGGTTTCTGATCTGCCCAAACTCACAGTCAATCAATGTCAAAGTGCCAACTGTTGTACACAGTTGAATATACACAGTATGTCAAACACCAATTTCTTTCGCATTATTAAATCATAGCTCAAAATGGTAGTAGAAAGAGAGATAAATATAAAATGGGCACATCGCCAGTGATTATATGATACTGTCTTTGTGAAAAGATTATGTTAAAAGTTCTGTGTTTATCTCGTTGGCTACAATATTGCCAGAAATGAATAGAATTAGCAACACTCAGAAATATGTATTAATTAGGCATCATTCAATCAACTATTAATTAGCAAGCTGGTTCCTAATTAATCTATACAGAGACAAGGATGAGACATCCTTGAATGGAAGCAAATAATTCAAGTCAGCAGATGGTAAAGGTGGTGACAATATTCCTGAGGCCATAAGTAGTCCAAGGATTGAAGTTGAGCACTGCAATCGGAGGGATTGAAGGAGGGCATCTGGACCTAATGGAGAGGACTTAAGTAATTATGAAGGGGCAGAAGCACCGGGACTTGGGTTGTTGAGGCAGGAGGAACATTCTTTGATGAGGCTAAAGGGGGAACTAAGCAGATCGATGTGGGAGAGGGAAAGAGGGTCTGTGCTGGGAATATGAGAGAAGCAGGAAGAGTGGACATTATAGATCACCTAAAAAGCTCAACTATCCTTTGACTTCATCCTGCTAGTAAGGGTGATATTGGCAACTTGGGCAAGGACACAAATCTATGATGACAGCAAAGAGGCAGGGTCAACAAGCATATTATCTGATCTATCACACCCAGTCTGAGCCAAGGGGCTGAGAAGTGACTGTGTAGCCCTCAGCAGCGCTAAAACCATCATCCTGTCAGGACTGAGAAGAGTTTCATAGGAAGTCATTTCACTTCATGACTGTCACCTGAATAAACATGCGGACCTCATAGGTATTTTGACACATTTCATCCTTATATCAGTCCTGAGAAGTAAGCAATTACCACGTAGTATTTGGTCTCTAAGGAAGAGATCAGACGTGAGCACTGGGGTGTGCCTGTATTTAGGAGAATAGAAGAAAAAGGGAAAGAAAAGAAGGAAAACAAACATAGAAGCAACTAGTGTCAGAAGACATCAAGGACAGAGAGAACACAGGAGGCTTAGGGAGCATGAGACAGGTCAGTTGGCAGAGAGTATCAATGAGAAGAGGGAAGGGACCGAAGACAGAATGGTCAGGACCAAGACATGTGGTCAAGGAAGATAGGGAGGTGACTTGCAGTGTAAATTACTGTGGGGCAATTGGACACTGAAGAGTGCGTCTAAGAGGAATAAGAATCAGACAGAGGGCATTTTCCCTTTAGCCTTGGATGTGGGTACAGGCAGAGGGGAGAGGACACTGGGAAAGAGGGAGTCTGGAGTAAGACCAAGGTGCGTGGTGTGTGCAAAGTCCTGAAAAAGGCAACATAGTATTTCGTTTCTTCCCATTCCCCAGCCTGATATAAAATGATCAATGTCCCTGCACAGCCTGACCAATGGTTAGACACACACACACACACACACACACACACACACACACACACACACACACACACGTCACGTCACATGGTCCATCTGCTTGGTCCACACAACCGTCTTTCTCCAGTTAACAGACTGTTCTCTTTGAAAATATTTTTTTCTCTCCTCATTTTTGGATCTTGAAAACAGTCTACCCCCCAAGAGAAATAATTGCCTTCTTGCCTCTCCTCCCCAATGACAGCCTGTGAGGCCAAGGCTACAGAACCTCACCCAAAATAGATCAAATATTTTAAATGTTTTCTTCTTTGCGCCCCTTACAAATATGCCTGCAATGCCAAGCCAATTATGAGATTGGCTTTTCTCCCCTTGAAAAGAGTGAAGGATGTGTTTTCCTGGTTAGGAGGCAAGGCCAGACTCTGCCACATGGTCTTGGTTGGAGTTCAGACAGCCTTCATTAAGTATGAACTAGAAGACACAACGTGCACAGCTGGGTAAATATGTGTGTGTAGAACGAGAGGATCTGGTCCTAGATACCGTTTTACACAAATTGGAGACCTGTGTCAAGCAAAGCAGTTCTTTAAAAGCAGGCATGGGTTTTTATAAGGTGAATAAAGGCATAGAGTCTGACACTATGCCTTGTAGCTCGCCCATAGTCAGACGGTAGGGAAAAAGCCAGCTGTAGTGCAGAGTGCCTCGGATGCTCACCAGAGAGCAGTGTCTCGTTTCTGTGTTTCTCTGATGGTTTTATAGACCCAAGAGTAGACTCTTAAAAAGGGGAGACTACAGAGACACCCATGACTATCCAGGTCAAAAAGTAAAGGGCAGAAGTTTACCACAGGGAGGCCAAGGAAGTGGCCAGGCCTGCTCTGTGATGAGGGAAGGATGCACCGTTTGTCCCAGGTGCCCCCATCCCAGGGGACATTTTCTGTTCATGCATTCCTTCTATTTTTGTCAGATCTTCGTCATTATTCCAAAAAACCCAGGACTCTTCTTACCCAAGAGACTGGCCACCTCAAATGGGTCTATGAAGCTCCCATTTCAGCTGTTCCTACCATCGTCATAAAACTGCTGGCTACATGTCAGTGGTCCTCCCACATGACTGTCACTATGTGAGGCACATGAGTGGCCATGTAGAGGACCTCAGGCAGGGCAGGGCCACTCATGCTAGTCAGGTGGCCCTGAGTTAGTTCTGCCTTTGGTCTGAGGATAAAGGATAATAGTCTTTCCCAGAACCACAAAGATGACCAAATACTAGTACCCGAAAGGGAGAATTCCTTGTCTATGTAGATTGTTTTTCTAAAACAGAAAACCCCAAAAATTAAAGATGATACAGCGAACATCTTCATACATGGTCTACAGGATTAAGGAAAGTGATAGTTTCTCATTATAATTACTCTTCTTTCATACATGGTAAGTATGTGTGTGTGTGTGTGTGTGTGTGTGTGTGTGTGCCTTGTGGTGCTATGTGATGTGAGTGTGTGTATGCATTCCCATGCACACATGTGCAGAGGTCAGAACAGGACATAGGATATCCTCTAACACACTCTACTGTATTGCTTTGAATCAGGGTCTCTCACATAGCCTGTATCCTACAATTTCAGCTAGGCTAACTGGCCAGTGAGCTTTCAGGATCCATCTGTCTCTACCTGCCAAGGCTAGGGTTATAAGCACTAGCAGCCACGTCTGACCTTTTACTGGCTGCTGAGGATTTAGACCCAGGTCCTTATGTTTGCTAAGCAAGTGCGCTCTTGCCAACGAAGCCATCTTCCCAGCCCCAGATTTCCTAACTCCACAATCCTTACTGTTCTCTGTCCTTATACAAACAACTGACATCTTGGACATGGTCCCAGTCTTCTGATGCTCCCATCCATAAATAAGTCACACAAAAGGGATCACTTCAGCCATACTTGCTCTTCTGCTGTCTTTCACCAGGGATGCCTTTGAGATTCAGGCACACATCGTGTATGTGTTTTAGCTGCTGGGTAGAATACCTGCAGCCTCTCCTTGCTGGACGCTCTTGGGCCTTCAGCATCATTCTCATGATTGCAGACAGCACTTGGCCGAGCTCCCGTTTGCTGTAGAGTATGAGAATTTCTCAAGAGGACGGACTTACAGTGACATCCCTGGTAGAAATCACCAGTTGATTTGCTTCTCTGAAGCGTGTACAAGTGTTTTTGTTCTGCATTACCCTAGACACTTAGTTTTGTGTGATTACAAATTATTTCTTTTCTCAGCTGTTGGCTGTGAGATAGTTCCATCTAGAACTTGGGTTTTCCTGATGACCAACAGGGTAGAACCAATTTGAGATTAGCTCTCTTACTTTGTGATGTAGGCTGTATGACTGAGTAGTTAAAGGATGGACCACTAATGTGGACGGATAGTTTTTGTCTTCCGTATCCTCTCTCCCTTTCCTCCCCCATCTCTCTCTTTTCCTATTTGGCCTCCTTTCTTATTTATTCTCCTTTTTCTCTCTCCTTTTCTCTCCCTTCTATTAGCCTCTCCTTCTCCCTTCCCTCTCTCTCCTCCCTGTCTCTTCCAGATGACACATATCCTTTGATATTCTAGGTTTTTCCTTTTCTTTTTTCTTTTGTTATTTTGTGTGTGTGGGGGTCGTGTTTTGAACCAAGGTTTTTCTATGTAGAACTCACTCTGCAGACCACACTGGCCTCAGAGTTCTGTTGCCTCTGCCCCCTGAGTGCTGGATTAAAGGTGTGTGTCACCATGCAGCACATTCCAGGTATATCAAATCTCTTGCCTTTATATATTGAGTTACTCCCTCTCAACTGGGCTTTTTACTTAACATGTGATATCTTTTGGAAACAGACATTTTTATATCCTAGTGCAACTAAACCTTTTCATTTAATTCTTACTGCATATTTACAAATATTAGCCATTTCTTTGTAAAAACGACTCCAAAATCTTGGTGGCCTACAACCAGAGCAGTTTGGTTCTTCCTTCTTTCCCAGGAAGCCTGGGCACAGAGCTCTCTGCTGGGCTTGGCAGACTCTCAGACCCAACCCAGTTCCATGTGTCTCATCTTCTCATGGTGGCAACAGGCTGAAGAGCAGCTACTATCTGGGGTGTGTTAGTTTTCCGAGCTGCTGTCACAAATTAACACAGACTGGGTGGCTTAAAAAAGCAGATGCTTATTCTCCCTCAATTCTGGAGGGAAGGACTCCAAAATTAGAGCTTCAACAGAGTTCTGGCTTTTTCTGGATGAGAATCCATTCCATGAGTCTGTCTTCGCTTCTGGTGTCTGTGGTTTATAGATGATTGCTGAACATCCCTTCTCCCTGTCTTCTTTCTCTCAAACCTCCCCCTCTTGCTTTTCTTACAAGGATTCTGGCATCGGGCAGAATATAGATCTGGCATCTATGACCACAGCACTCGAGAGGTTGTGGCAGGAAAGTTGTGAGTTACACAGCAAGTTCTAGTCCAGGTTTCACTGGCCTTGTCGAAAACAAAGGAGCAAAGAAAAGTGCTATCGTCATTGGATCAGAATCTACCTCAGTGGCCCAGTGGTCTAAGATCCTCCATTACACTTGAAAAAACTCTAAAATAGTCTAAATCAAGATTCTGTACCTGAGAGAGGGCATGCTACCTTTGTTCAAACAGAATGCTCTCTAGCTCCATCCATTTCCTGCAAATGTCATGCTTCATTCTCCCTTACTACTGGAAAAATTCCATATTGTCCTCACTGTATCCACTCATCTGTAATGGATATCTTGGCTGGCAAGCCAGCATCTCTGTGGTGTGCCGATTGAGAGTCATTAGGATGTCCACAGAGGACTGCCATGCCCCTGTTTACATTCAGTTGTTTGAGGAACCGCCATATTGACCTCCCTGTGGCTAGAGCAGTTTACATTCCCACCTGTAGTCAACAAGTGTTCCTCTTGCCCTGCACTCTCTCCAGCCTTCGTTGTCCTTTGTCTGGTTAATAATTAGCCCTTCTGGATGGAGTGGGACAGACTCTCCAAGCAGTTTTAATTTGCATTTCTCTGATGGCTAAGGGTGTTCAACACTTTCTTCCCAGATTCTTACTGGCCATTTGTATTTCTACCTTGTGAACTATTGATTGGATGATTTAGGGCCTGAGTGTTCAGATTTGGGATACACACAAACACACACACACACACACACACACACACACACACACACACACATCTTAGTTACTGTCTGATGCATAGTTGTTGGTTTCAAGTTCAAACCAGTGTCTCCCCCTGACTCCACCCTTCCAATCTTGTCACATACTCTACACAGGGCAGCAGAAGTAACTTTTCCTCCAAGCTCAAAATCACCCAGTGATTCTCCATCTTACTTAGAACAAAACCCAAAGTCCTTTCTAGCATTCAGAAGCTCTGGATAATGTGACCAGCAATTGGCTATCACTCCTTCCTGGTAAGGCTGGAGTTGGCCTCTGTTTTAATATGCACCTGCTCTTCTTGCTTGGCAGATGCTTTTACTTTGTATAGCCTCACTGCTGGCTCCTTTGCTTATTTGCTTGCTTTCTCTCTGTGTGTAGGCACATGCGTGTGCCGGTGTGTTTCTCTCTCTGTGTGTGCATGCACTATGTGTGAACGGAGATCAGAGCAGGACACTGTCTCTCTGCTGATGTCTGCATTCTTATCATGACACAACATCGCTCACTGAAGGGGAAGCTCAAGTTTGGCTAGGCTGGCTGGCCAGTGAACTCCCAGAATCCTCCTGTCTCTACCTGTCCATGCTGGGGTTATAGGCATACTCAGTCATACCTGGCCTTTCATGTGGGTACTTGGCTTCAAACTTGGATCCTTATACTTGCTGAGCAAGGAGTCTTACCCACTTGGTCATTTCCCTGGCTGATCTCGGCTTTGTTTATGCTCTCCTCTAGAAGCTCTTAAGAGAAAACGTCCGTCTTGACCTTTAGCCTGTCTTTTTCTTTTTTTTAATAGTACTCACCACTGAGTGATGTTATATTGTTATGGATTAGTCAGTGTTTATCTGTTCCTCATCATCAGAGTGTATTTAGTTCATAACATCCAGGACAGGCCTTGGCGTATAAAAGAAATTCAATAAATATTTGTCTAGTGAGTGAATGAAAAGTGAACTATTTTGTTATTCTTTTAGAGATGTAGTTTCGTGTTCTTGAATAATATCTTTATTCTCCGTTATGTTTCAAGTTTTCAGTAGTAGACACTGTCTGTTGACTTTTTAACTAAGCCAAGTTTTAGGGTTCCCATCCGCTGAAATCCTGTGGGCATGTTCTTGCTGGTTCTCATTCCATCATTATTGTTCTGGTGAAATCGACAATCTGACTCTATAGACTTCCCTCATTGTTAAGCTAAACTGTCCTGTTACTGTTCCTTTCTTATGCAGATGTCTAGTCCTTATGTTGGTCTGGGGTATTTGTTTGTTTGTTTTGTTTTATTGTCAACCTGACACAATGCCTACCAGGTACTGTGGAAAAAGAAAATGTCAATTGAGAAATTGCCTCTACGAGAACGGTCTGTGGGGGCATCGTCTTGATTGCTGAATAATGTGAGAAGGACATAACCCACTGTGCGCAGAGCCACCCCTGGGTACATGGCCCTGGGCTGTATGAGAGAGCAGGCTGAGGAAACTGTGGAAGCAAGACACAAGCAGCACTCCTCCATGGTCTCTGCTTCAGTTCTTGCTTCAAGGTTCCTGCTTGAGCTCCTGCCTTGGGCTTCTTTCCATGATGGAGTATAACCTGTGAGCCCAAGTAAACCTTCTCTTCCCCAAGTTGTTTTTTGGTCAGTTTTTTAACAGAGCAACAGAAAGAAAACTAGACCGGTCATTTCTGAAGTGACAGTGATCTCAGTCATCTCATGTTAACGAAACTTTCCCCCAAATCCATCAACTCATCCATGTACTTAAAATGCCTTGGCAGAGCCCGGTGCCCGGGATCTGTTGGATACTTTCCCACCCAGCCGTGCAACTAAGACCTGAAATTTCCCTACACCATCACAACACCGGTGACTCCTTTCCCGAGGTTCCATCCTCTATTATTTCTTGGATTCTAGCTTCTACTGTAACATTTCCCCCCTTCTGATGGTGGTTATAACCTCAAGAACAGGACTACTTCAGAACGACGTCTTTTTGTCTTACACTGTTTTTCATTTCTTTACCTCAGGACTTGAGATAGAGTAAGTTACTAAAGACGCATGCTCAGGGGGAGGTTCTCAACCTGTGGGTTGCCACCCCCCTACATGGGCTCGCACATCAGATATATACATTATAATTCACAACAGTAGGAAAATTACAGTTATGAAGTAGCAACAAAATCTATGGTTGGGGGCCACAGTCACAAGAAGAACCATATCAGAGGTTGAGAACCATTGGTTTAGGGGTTGGCTGTTCAAGAGCATGGCATCTGTAAGCATTTCCTTGCTGTGTTTAGTTCCGCAGAAGGCATGTTAACTCATGAATCTCATAAGAAGCCACTAACACCACCTTAACGGCCTCTCCCTCATGGCTTCACCTAACCCTAGTTTCCTCCCAGATGCTCCCTTAACCCAGGAATTAGGGGATTAAATTTTCAAACACTAAATTTTGAGCACATATTGAGACCGTAGGCAGGATTCCAGCCATACATTGTACCAACCCAGTGTGCTTTCCTCCTAGCACAAGGTATTGAAATTGTTTTCTTAAATAATAAAAAATTTGTGTGTAAGTATATGTATGCATGTGTGCATGTATATATATTACCATAGGCATGTTAGTGTCTGTAAGTACCGGAGGACAGAGCTGGGTCCCCTGGACCTGGAGTTACAGGGAGCTATGAGTCTCTAGTGTGGGTCCTAGGAACTGAGCCCAGCAAGCCCTCTTAGCCACTGAGCTTCCCTCCTCCCCATTTCTCTATTTTTATCTTTTCTCTACTTTCCCCCTCATCTTTCTTTGTTCTTCTATTTTATTTTTGCAGGATTTTTTCCCCTAAACTTGAATTTTTATTTCTCGAATTTTCAAACAATTTTGCCACAATCCTTTTATTTACAAAAAGTCATGACATGTCTGGTTCCCTGGAGTGGAATCTTCCAGACTGTCCCTGGAGAGGACAAACCTGACTGGTAGGGTGCTAGGGTCCATGGGGATGAAAGGGTAGGGGCTGGGGGGGGGGAGTTCAAGGTTCCTGGGAACTGGTTTTCATTTGAACGTTGTCCTGTCTGCTACCCTAAAGCTTGCCACTTTTCTTCAGAGAATAAAGAAAACCAACTTCCTATCTTCCCTCGGGTTCCTAGAGGAAGTTCACCTGGTTGTGCCTAGGGACTGGATGCCATTTGGGTTTTACCACTCCACAACTTCAGAGATTCCCAAAGAATCCTGACCCTGAGATTCAAATTAGCATTTTTTTTCATTGGCCTACCAATTCACACCTGGCCCTCTGCTGGTTCCTTTCCAGGTCCATTTGCCTCGAGGGATTTATTTATGAGCTTTACTTCTTTCCTATCTCTTTTGTTTGTGGGGGGGGAGGTCTGGCTGAGAGAAGGAACACAAATACGTAAGTAAGTTCTGTTCACCCAGTTAGCCATGCTTAACCATGTCTTCCCACGTATCGTCTTCTTCATTTCTGTGTTGTTTATTATGCTCCATATCCTATTAAAATATTCACCTATAACTTCTCCTCGCCATCTCCAGTTTCATTGCTCACCCAGTGTATTGTAGTGTGGAGTAAGAATTCTGCATACAAATTTATTGTTTCTGCATAATTGACATCTCACTGTTCATACCATAGCTGTTTCTCATCTGATTTTAATACTATTTTTGTGCGTCCTTGGGTCTGCATGTACGTTTTCTACTTTAGTCTATTAATTCCTTTGCCCTGTAGACCCCACCTTAACTAGACCTGCTCTGTGACAATCACACCATCAGCTTCTGAGATCTCTTCTTTACAGATTTGCTATTCTTTTGTTACATTTTACAAAATATATCATTTGGGAATTCAATTGGCCAAGTTAATTATATTTTAATATCATTACAAATACTTTGAGGTTTGTCATTTGTGAAAATAGTGTGTATTTCCACTTGTTGTTTTTGTTTGTTTGCTGTTTTCTGTTTTGTTTCTGAGACAAGTTTTCACTATGTAACCTTGGCTGGTCTCAGTTATGTAGGCCAGGCTGGCCTTGAACTCACAAAGGGCATCTGGCTCTGCTTCCCAAGTGCTGGGACTAAAGTGTCCAGCTTTATTTGAGTGTTTTTATGGCCTTAAATAAGTTTGGGAACTTTTTAATGTATTTTTATGTATTTAACTACATCAATTCAGGATAACATAAACTTTTTGTCCTAATTACAAGCAGCATATTTTCCCATTTAAAAAAAAATAATTAGAGCTGAGAGCTAGAGAAATGGCTCAGCAGTTAAGAGCACTGACTGTTCTTCCAAAGGTCCTGAGTTCAGTTCCCATCTGTAATGGGGTCTAATGCAGGCCCTCTTCCGATGTGTCTGAAGACAGCAACAGTGTACTTATAACATAAAATAATAAACTTAAGAAAAAAAATTAGAGCTGGCTGGTTACAGGTGCTCTAGATGCCCTGAGTTTTGCTAAGTTCTTTTTATCAACTGCGATGAATTTGAAGATTGTGTGTTAGCTAATCTTGGTTGTCAACTTGACGTACCTGGGAAGCGGGAATCTCAATAGAAGAGTTGCTTCCATCAGACTGACCCAAAGGCATGCCTGTGGACATGACTGACTGATGGAGGAGGGCCTAGCCCACCAGGGGGGGTGTCATCCCTAGGCAGGTGTGCCTGGGCCGTATAAGCAGGTAGCTCAGCAAGCCAATAAGCAGCATTGCATTGTGGGCTTGGCTTCATTTCCTGTCTTCTGGTTCCTCTTCTCTCCAGCCCTGGCTTCCCTGTGTGATGTCCTGTAAACTCTAAACTAGGTAAGCCCTCTTCTACCTGGTTTTGTTCAAAGGTAACAGAATGCAGACTAGAACAATTCTCTTCCAATTTCTACACAAATAGGAATAGCAATTAGAGACTTTTTTTTTTTAACTACCCTAATGGCTTATTCTTCTCCTTCATAAAAGGGGCAGTGTTGACTCTTGTCTTTTTAGAAGTTGTAATGAAGTCACTTTAGCATGCCCTCATGAAACACGATGTGCTCTATGACTGCTAGATGTCTCTCAGCGTGCTCACGAGGATTTTATTCTCAGTTTTCTTAGAATTGTCTACAAATAATTATTAATTTATTTATATTATTCTACAGATAAATATTAATTACCAAATATTATCCCTTATCTTAGATAATTTTTCCTTTTTTAAACATTTCAGATTTTAGACCCTCTCTGCGTTTACTCCCTTTTTACACTATTTGATGAAATTTGATAATTTTCCAACTTTAATTTCATAAGTGCAGTTAGCTACTCTAGTCTCTCTGTTTTTTGAGGGTCCGTCTCTGCGTGTACTTTGTGGGTACACTTCATGGCCTATTTTCTATGACAAGGCTCTCACTTTATAAGCTCTGGAAAGATTTCATTTGGCTAGAAGAATGTGGGAAGGAATATTCAGCCTTAAAGAGAATAAATCCTCTCATCTGTTCAATAAGGTAGATTTCTTAAAAATTGAAGTGCTGTCTATTTTTTTTTTTTATGAAATAAAGGAGGTGGATTCCTGTTTTGAATGGAAGGAAAAAAAAAACATGGCCTGCTTTTACATTTAAAGTCAAGCCACAAACCAAATACAGTTGCAGCTTCTGATCGATGTGACAGTAAGCTCTAGGAAACAAAGATGAGAAAATATATAAGGTGTCATGGAAATGTTTCTGAAAGTCTCTTCACATCCATTATGGTTGACTAAGTTCTGTGAAAGACAAGCTTTTCTTTATCTGGGATGATACTATTGGGAAATATATTCCATCGGAATGTCCTCTATAAATCATATATATATGTATGTATACATACATACATACATATACACACATGAGAGAGAGAGAGAGAGATCTCCATAAGGACCTTGGGAAAGAGTATATGCTATGGAAGTAAAATCCCCACGACAGAGACTGGGCAATACGTAAACATGCTTTCTCGTCCCTTTTTAACATTTCTGTTTTCTTTCAAGGACAAGGAAAGATTATTTCCCCCATTATTACGTGAAATGTGTTGAACCTATGGTTCTTCCACAGCAGTTCCACTCCAGATACGTAAAATGGACTTTATGGCTCTCCATGTGTGGTACCCGTATATAAAACTAGTAGAATTTATCTAGAGAAGCACACTTCTCCCCCCCCCCCAACCAAAGGCATAACCCAAAACATTCAGCTATTTATCTTCTATAAACCATGCAATATGCTCATCCCTTCCGTGTTTCCTGTTGATAACATTTCCCCCTTTTGAAGCACAAAGCTTCTCTTTTCTCTGGAAAGTTGGTACTTAAAAAAAAACAAAATGAAGACAGCAGCAAAGCACAATCCTCACAGACTACAAAATGTCACCCTGCTGCCAGTCACCCAGGGGGCATTCCTGGCATAAGTGGAGAGTATGTTGCTCAGGCTGACATCTGCACCAGCTGAGGAAAATAGCACTTTCACACAGCCCTCTATAATCCTGCCTTGAGTTCATGCACCCAGAAAACTCCCTGGACAGAGGTCATATCAATAGGATTGAGATGTCTGAAGAACCTCGTGTCTGTCTGCTATTGTCTTCAAGTCCAGTCCTTCGCCAGACTGAGAAGTATTATTCTGTCTTTCAACCTGTCCAGCCAGATACAGGATTTCCCCAGCTGCCAAACTGGCAGTGATCCAAAAAAGTTTATTTTCAAGTCATTTATCTGGGATCAGAAAGAGGTTTCCCAAAAGAACAATTTTGAAAATGGCCGTGTTCACGGATGCCTGGTTGAGCTGCAGTGAACTTGAAATGCAACATTAACAGTGCAGTTTCCCACCAACAAGTTATTTATCTTGTATGTCTGGGAAAGAACATTCTGGTTCAGGATGCTTTAAGTCTGACTCTCCCTGGACCCAGTAGTCTATGCTGTGACTTTTGGGGGGTTGTTTTGTAGAACAAAGCAAGAAGAACAGATGTGAGTTACCTCCTTAAGAAGTATAGGGGATTCACCTAGATATTTCTGGGTGATCGGTTAATAATGGGGGTGGGGAGCTGGAGAAGAAACTCACCCATGGGGACCAGTTGCTTCCCAAGCATTCTCAAGGAAGCACAGAGAGCAGGGGCTGTTTCCTGACTAACGACAGCTTCTGCGTCAGATCTTCATTAATAAAGGCTTTTTTCAGTCACACTGTATGTGTTGATTAAGCTTTTGGACTTGTAATTAGCCAGGGAAAATACTTAAAATTTTCTGGTCAGCGATGAGACAGTATCAGTAATGAAACATGGATTTTGTGCTAAGCTCCAGGCCTGACAAACAGTAAGTATTCCATTTTTTTTCTAACAAAAGCTAAGTACCGACTGAATGAATTCCAAAAAATACAAGACCACAATTGGATGCATGTGTGGGCCAGTGACCTGCATTGTAACTCAGCGTCTTTTGGTGCTCACTCTCCCCCTAGCGCAGGCTTTCTAGAATTTTCTAGAATTGTCACCTGTAAGGGCAAATGTGTCTGTCTACACCTGACCCAAAGCAGATATGGGGTCTCTCCATGTCCCTCTCCACACACTCGATTTTAGCTATTTCTGGTACAATCTCCCCATTGCCAAGACAGAGAAGAGAAAGGAGGACGGGTGTTGGTGGGGAACATCAATAAAGCTCTCTAAAGTTAAGGAGCTGATATGCTAGCTTCCGGCTTCCCCTTTCTTTTCTGGCCAACACTATCTGCTAAAAAAAAAAAAAAAAAAGACGGATACATTTTATTTATAATTTTTGTCAGTTGTTTGGGTAACATACATAGACATATTCTAGGTTAGAACTTAACCTGCGCAACAGACCTGCTTCTTATCCACTTCAGGTTTTTAAACGTGTGCAAATGATTTACATTTATTTTGTAATGAAACTGCTTTGAAAAGAAATACACTATTAAGGCTTCTTCAACTAAAATGTCTCCCTCTCACCCCCATCCTCACTTCCATAAGCATGTCTAACTGTCCACTTACTGTTTCGTGGTGAACTGTACTTTCTTTTTAAAGCTCTATTTGTGTTCTACAAGACAGCCTCTTTCTCCAAGATTAACGTTTCTTATGATTGTTCCTGACAATGGATCCGCTTCCAGGAGGCCCTGCTTAGGATAACCAAAAAAGGGCATGGAGCCGGCTGGTTTTGGCAGCCTGCTCGAAGTTTCAAGCTTTTTAGGACTTGGTTTTTCTGATGAGTGATATCCTGAGCATGCCTAGGGAATGACAGGCATCTGCACGGGCAGACAGCATCACCTTGGCGAGGGTGTCGTCATTGGCTGCCTATTAGAAAAACTACAGGACAATGCATACCACCGCCTGCTGACTGTAAACATAGGGGGTATGTGTTCACTTAGCATGGACTTCTGGGAGGGGCCAAGGAAGGGCGGTCTGCAGTTTTATTGAATAGAGAGCAGTGTGCGTTAGGCTGCCTGCCTGCCTGCCTGCTTGCTCTCTTGCTGGGTTGCTTAAAGGAATCCTTGCTTTCAAACAGCGGGACGTCCTTCTCCTCGGGAAGAAGCTGCAGCCCCAGAGGTAAGACACAACCTTTCTTTCTCCGCCTTCAGGGAAGCTGGAGCTGCTCGACAGGTTTCAGGCAACATTCCTGGCTAAGGTTGCTGGATGTGCAAAAATCTTTCGAGGCAGGCAACGGACCGTGTAAATTCCCAAAGCCAGCCTGGACTTCCCGACCTGTTCCCAGAAGGTCAATGTGATGAGACTTCAAGCTTTGTTTCTAGAGTTGGTGCACAAGGAAGGAGCCCATAGTGACAGGGTCAGGGAGGACGGGCGCCTTTGCCTGGGATGCGCTTTTGTTTCTAAGGGGGATGTGGACTGTACCTGGTATCCTGAGGCCAGCGTCAGTGCGTGGGCTCTTGCTGATCTGTCCCTTTAGCGGTTTCTTTCCCATCTTCTGTCAGCAGACATTTAAATAGGATTCAGATTTTAATAATAATAAAAAAAGCAACAGCAATAGCTTTTACGTTAAGACAAAGAATGTTTTGTTGTGTTTTTTTTGTTTTTTTTTTTTTGTTTTTTTTGCTTTAAGCTAATTTTAACCTAAGTAATGGGTTCCTTTTACTCTGCCACCAGGATTTAAGAAGTGGGTTTTCAGAGATGTAAAGAAATAAGGTCAGAGTTCCAACACTAGCACCAACTCAGCTAATGCCAGTCATCTGCTATTTGCTGAGACAGAAGGGTGCCTACCGCGTCTGTTTTCTATAAAGCTGAGTAGCAAGAGAATGTGTGCGTGAGTGGGTGTGTATGTAGAAATCGTGGTTAACTGCCTAGCAAAAATATTTCTTGAGAAATCTTCATTTCTTTTGGAAAGTGTGCCCATGGGAGTCTGAAGAGATAGGAGCCGAAGGAATGTTCTGGAAAGGAAGGAAAGGAACTTTTCTTTCCACAGACAGACCTATTTGGGCATCTCAAACAGTAGTGCAAGTTGGTAGTAGTCGGTAATGCCTTTTAGAAAGAGCTGATTGTAAAGGGCGGGGGAGTTGCAGTGCTATGGCAATACATGGTCAGAAAAGTAGAACACAAAGTGTTTGGTATTCCCGGATCCCTGCTGGTAACGAGGCTCTGTCCACGGAGCTGTAAACGGAAGCAGCACAGTCCCTTAGCGTTAGGCAAAAACCAGACATGCGTGGCCAGAACTTACTGAAGACAAGGTGCCCTGCAGAAGTCTGATCATTTCAAAAGTAAAGCTCATAGTAAGGTCTAGTGTTTGCAGAGGGCTGCTCCCGTTCCTGTTTGTCCTAGACTATGATGCCTTGCACTTGGAACTTGCTAAGCAAGCCTTGTGTTTAGAAGTATGGGGATAATTTCTTGAGAAGTGACACATGAGAACAGACTGCCCTGTGAGTTTCTTTCCCTGGAGTAAGCGTGAGGGAAAAGCTGCAGGCAGGAAGCTGCAGGCAGGCACTCACTTTGCTCCACTGTTGTCCTTCCTCCTCAGAAGACATCAAGTTCCAAACTCTGTAGAGGGTTTTTAATGTCAGTAAAAACATGGAGAGCAATTTCTTTTTCAAGTGTTCTCTAAACCATGTAGAGAATGCAGTTTGGAGGAAAATCTATAATCTTGGATTTGAGGATAAATTCCTTTTTGAAACCAACATCCTGGAGTCGCTGAAAGTTCATTTTGTCTACGGCCAGTTTCTCCCATCCCCCCTCACGTGCTCCCCACCCCCAATCATTACAAAAACACTTTTTCTGAAATAACACCGAGTATGTTCTCTACACGAAGAGTGAGGGGTTTCAGTTCATGGTGAATGTCAGGCAGTTCTCGATGCTACTTCCTTCCGGTGAAGAACAATCTGGGAAAGGTTTCCCCTAATAGGGAGGTAAATAGAGCTTAATGAAGCCACGGCCTGGAAACTTTTATTCTATTAAAATCATTTAATCAGAAACATAAAGGCAAAGTTCTGGGTGAAAAAAATGCAGAAAGGAATAGAACTTAGAACACAAGGGCCAGGGGATGGGGGATGCATGTACTTAAGTAGTTTACAGGTTAAGTGTGGGGTTGTTACCATAAAACATGCAAATCAAAGATTGCATTAGGCATGTGATTTTTTTTTTACACCAGAGAGAGAGAGAGAGAGAGAGAGAGAGAGAGAGAGAGAGAGAGAGAGAGATATACAGGTTCTGACTTCAGATTCAAGGGTTTAAAGGAGACACCTGAATGAATTTCCTGACAATCCGAGCTATTCTCCATTCTCATTGGTTCCTCTAGCCCCAAGTCTTGTCTGTTCTCTGCAGGTAGAATAGGTTGGTTTAGAAGTGTGCCATAGAAAGTTCCAGAATCTACCTTGGGTATAAACCCTTCCTTGGAAACTCATACCATCCTGTCTGTTTGTCATTCAAGGTAGTATGATTACTGGCTAGTCATTCTTCAGTGAGACAAGACTTAGAGAGGAACACGAGAAGGGTTTCGCCGGCTCCCCATCTGCCTGGTGTCTGTCACGTGGCTTGGAAATGTGGTGGGGTGAGGCCATGGTTGGGGTGGGGTTGGGGGGGGGAGATGCTGACACAGCGGAATGTAAATGGCCTGGTAGGCCCTGGGGAGGAGGTTAGGGAGATGCTGCCAAAAGGATCTTCAAACTCTAAGGAGGCATTTTTTCTGGGTAAATCTCTCAGAGTCCCAAAATAGCACCATCAGCTTCTTAACAGAAAGCCCTTCATCTGCCAAGCCAATGTAGATGCTCAGAGGCTGGGGAGCTGCTCATTAAAGCCATACTCTTAGTTGAGGCTTAACTCACGAGCTCCAAGATGAGAGCTTGATTCTAGTTTTGGTTCCTTTGCTTAAATAACCCTGACCTTTAAGGATGCGATCAACTCTTTGACCTCCCCTGGCATGGCCATCAGGATGCCTCTCTTCCGTCCCATGGTGGTTAAGATGTCCAAAGGACATGACAGGTTTTGTCTCCTCTCCCAATGCTTCCATTTTGAATCTTACGGCTGTTACGCTAACTCTGGGTGGTAACCAGCATTTCTTATCTTCCCTGGAGATCTCTCCTCCTTCCTCCCATTTAAGAAATCTTACAAAGTACTTTCTAGAAACCTGATCCTAGAACCTTAAGAAACTGGTCTATCCCAAGGTTATCTGAAAATTGGCTTTGAAGGTCAGAGGCCAGGAGCAGACAGACAACAGAAGGCAGAACAGGGCAGGCTATCGCTGTCCAGAGCAGTCTCCAGGAACCAGGGGATGTGAGGAGGCAGGTGGACAGGCCAGCGACAAAGTGCTGACAACACACAGGCCTCAGTAAATGAGGTGGCTTCTTTGCCTCCAGCCAAAAGGATGGAATTAATCCCAGCTTGTCATGCCTGGGCCCTGTAGGCAGGATGAGGTAACCGGCTGCACCTGGCTAGGGTTTCTGTCCTTATTGAGACCAGATTTCTCCAGGAGCTACGCCTCTCACCTATGCTGGCTTCATTGTTTGGTGTTCCTAATTTTAACTAAAGCCCGGTGCCACCCTGGCATCCTTATGCCTTAGATGTTCAACGTAGATGTTCGGCTCCCCCATCTCCTAAGCAGACGTGGAGTTTACCTACGTTTCCAAGAGTTGGAAGTCGTCAGGAGCTCAGCTCTAGGATGAGAACCAGACGGCATCGAGTGGGAAGCAGCTAGGGCACAGCCAGGTGTCTTCAAGCAGAGACAAGTTTTAGGTAACTTCAGATAGCATTTCACGCTAGCTAATCTAGTCTTTAGAAACTCACAAGCCTCCTGCCTCAGCTTCCCAAATGGGTGCTGGGGTTACAGATGTGGGCCTCTGTAGCCAGCTCAGGGGTGTCTGGTGGGGGAAAAATGGGGGTGAGCATACAGATATGTAGACCTCCATTCCAAAGAGGAAACCCACGTCCAGGGGAAAAAGTAGTTTTCAATAGGAAGTTTGTTGGGGTTAGAAAAATTCAGAAATGGCTGCTCGAGAGTGGATTCCAAGAGAGCACCATCGGATTAATAAAAGGGTTGCTAAGCAGCAGTGAGGAATGGTTAGACTTTTGTGAATCAGGTGCTCTTTGTAAGTATGCGTCTTCACGTGTATTTTTGCTGGTTTTTTTTTCCCACACACACATATGCAGCAGTGATGGTAGCTTGATACTGTTTACATGTTGTCTCCTGAGGCTTCTGGCACTGCTCTGTGAGTATGCGGATGAAAGCACTTGACCACCAGGAAATCATTTTACTTGGAGAGGAACATATTAGGCAAGAGCACATAATTAGTTCCTTTTAAGCCCACATAGGACATTCTCTCTCTTGTCTCCCAGGACATTTTGCTGGGGAGAACCAGTTAGACTCCCCCAGTGGGCCAATGATGGGGCACCTACGGGCAGGACCAAGGTGAAGGGACAATAGGGACAAGGGCCAGTTGTCAAAGGTGCAATCAGGAGGGCCAGTCTCAGTCAGAAAGGATAGAGAATTCAAAAGAAGTGATGTCAGGACTTCCAGCCAGCTGAGTGTAATCGAAAGAAGAAAGAAATAGTGAAAGAAAGAGGCAAGCAAACTTTCCCAAACTGGAATCTCCCTCAACAAGGCAGCAGTGTGAATCGGGAAAAGACTTGACTCAGAATCATGACCAGTGGGTCCTTCTGTCACTAAGAGTCAGTGGTTCATGGGAAAGGGCGGGGCTATACAATATAGGCTCAATAATAAAGGGGTCTGAGATCCAGAAGCCGACCAGGGCTCAGCTCCACAGAGGATGGGGTTAAAAATCCAGGTGGTTCAAGGACGCCAGCAGGGAACTGTGGCTCTCAACTCTGTGTTCCCATTCACGTAAACTCAGCTACTCTAGGCAGCTGCTCTACCACCTGGAAAATTCCTTGCGTGCTCCAGGTCACAGTAGGGGAAAAGACATTTGATTGGCTCGGGTCCCTCAGCAGAGCAGATGGTCAAAGGCTTTGGCGTATCTCTGTGTATTACTCTATGAGTCTGGCAACTGCCAGACCCCTACCTGGGGACCATCCCTGAGTAAAGAAAAGCTAGGGAGGGCTAACTGAAGCTGAAGAGAAAGTTGGGTGGGGAGGCGAATAGCTGGAGTGACCAACGGCTCTCAATGACTATCATTTGAATTTTTCATATGAACGAGTCTATAGATAGACAAAAAACATCCAATGTGGGTCTCATATTGATCACTCTTAATGGCCGTCTTCATAGGACATAGTAAGCCAACCTCAAGAAAGGCCAACTTGAAGTTGACACCACTAGTAACCCAAAAGCAAAACATCATCCTTTTTAGAGAAACTCTAGAGAAAAATATCCTGAGCTTTGTTGATGGTGAAAAGCTCTCTCGTCTTTGTATAAACCACTGCTTTGCTGTGGCTCCTCCCCTGACTGGTGGCCATCTTTCCAAGTCAGTAAGTTAACAACTGAACAATTTTAACAAAGAAAAATTACGGGTCTGGCGGGGGGATACCTCTGTTGATAGGGACGCTTGTTGCACAAGCGACTTGAGTTTAAATCCCAGCATGGCCAGGTACCTGCAATCCAAGCGCTGTGGAAGGTAAGGGCTGGGAATCTCTGGGGCTTGCTGACTGCCGTTCTAGCTACAGATCCAGTGAGACGCCTTGCCTCCAAGAAACAGAGCAGACAATGGTAGAGAACACTCGACATGCTCCTTTGTTCTTTGCGGGGACATGCGTGTGCGTGTGCCACCACCGCACAACCTGCACATATACTACACATATCCAACAGGAAACGTCCTTTATCTCAGGGCAAGTCACAGTTCTTTAGCAGCCAGTGGAATTTGTGATCTAAGTGATACTTACCTCTCAGCCTCTCGTTTGCTGAACATACTCATGATCAAGGAGGGGGACAGAGGCACCGCATTCTCTTGGTACCAACCACATTGCTCTACTCTGGGACGCTCTTCAAATAGACAACGACAGAGATACATTCAGGAATGAGTATCCAAGGCCAGGTCAGGAGAGACAAACAAACAAGGACCAGATAGGCTATCTGTAGGTGGGTAAGGGCAAGGGAATGGAGCCCCATACAAGTATGCATTCTAGGGTTTGGGGTGCCCTTAGACAGGGATGGGAGGAAGCGCCTGTCTAAAGAGAGTAGAAGTTCATGGAATTTTTAAGATGCCTGTACTTTGAGGTACTATTTAGCTGAGGGAGTGCATGCTTGGTCTACCCAATTGTTAAGATGATCTCCTACACTGTGGCCAAGTCCACGTAGATAGAAAATTGACAAAGATCACAGAAAGAGCCTTGGTTGGCACATCGTCAATACAATCTATAGGTTCCCAGCTCCCGGACCTGATCCCTAGGCAAAGAGATAAACATATCTATGTACACAGGAAGTGATTATGGCAAACCGAGTAAGTAAGGCATATCTCCCCAGAAGAGTTTTGCGCTACTATTTTTCTAATTGTACAGCTACGTTATGACGATGAGAAGCTAAATTATGACAGAGTAGTTGAATTCATACTCACTTCATTATTGATTGATTGATTGATTGATTGATTTAACTTTCCCAATCCCCAGATCTGTGACGTGTACTATTTACTATTGTGGACTAGAAAGATCATCAAGAAATTTGGGCATCTTAAGAAAAACACATTAAGGAACTGGGCCTGTGGATGTAGTTCAACGGTATGTCACTTGCCTGGAGTGCATAAGACCTCGAGTTTGATCCCTAGCACAGAAAGATAAATATATATTAATAACCCACTTTCCATTCTCTAGATAAGAGGCAAAAGTCTAGGCATCCACAGCAGCTACAATTATATAAATACTGTGAGGTGCTTTTGAGTAAGGTTTACCTGTTGTGTTAGTCACAAGATGCAGAAAGCAGGCCACAACAGTCTGTGAGTAGATGTTCAGTGGCCTGACATATAGCAGAATCCCAGTAAATATTTGTTGAATGGAAGAACAACTCATGAGTTGACCAAGGCCGTGTCCTTTGTTAGTGGCGGAGATGATTCTGGACCACACAGCTTTGAAGTTCCAAGCAGTTTCCAATAAGAGAAGATGCTTCTCTTCAGAGATTCACGGGTTCAGTCTGCCTGCATCAGTGGTTCTCAGGCAGCATCACAACCAGATCAATTGCAGAGCCTTTTGACCCAGCCCTGGGTGTTCTAATTCAGTAGGTCTTGCTGGAGTCGGGTCCAGGCATCTGCAGTTTGTAAAAGCTCCTTCCAGGCTCTGATGAAACATCCTGCCTCAGAAATAATTCTGGTCACTGGTGTTTACAGCAACTCATGGCACATGATGGAGTTCATTATTCCTCAGAAACCTATTTTTTGTTTAGCTGATGTCCCCCCTAAAACTTACAGCTGTGTATCCCAAATGCTCCATTTAGCCAAGCCTCTTTGGAAATGTGCTGAAGTATTTATCTGAACCTCCTCCATCTTCCTCTATCCCTTTTTTTTCTTTTTCTTTTACTTTTTTTTTTTTTTTTTTTTTTTTTTGGCTAAGCACAGAACTATCACTCCCATAAGGTCAAGCTTGCTGATGAGATTTCCAGTGTTTGCTTTTGTAAGGTTTGCACTGGAAATGTGGGAAGAATAAAATTTCTCATGGTGTTTCCACGTCTCGTTCCAGCCACTGTTACTAAGTGGAATTTAGGCCTTGGGGGAGGAGCAACTCTGAGAATTTTTCTTTTTATTTATGTCTTTGAGCAACTTTAAAGATCAGTTACTTCAGCTAGTTCCCTTAGCAGGAAAAACAAAGTATATTCTCTCTCTCTCTCTCTCTCTCTCTCTCTCTCTCTCTGTGTGTGTGTGTGTGTGTGTGTCTGTCTGTCTGTCTGTCTGACTCTCTCTGTCTCTTTCTCTCTGTGTGTGTCTGTCTCTGTCTCTTTCTCTCTGTGTGTGTGTCTGTCTGTCCTCGTGTCCTTTTTCCTTTCCTTTTTGTAGTAAGGATAACAAATCCCAGATAAGATACAACCTGTACTCCATGCCTTCAATTTCCCCAAAGCTGGAACCTGCATAGTCCCTAGCTTAGATGCTCTCCTAGGAGGCCCCTTCAGGAGCATTTGGGCAACAAGGGCAAGTTTGGTGTTGCAGGGCAAAGAGTTCACCTCAAGACTCTTCTGGCATTCGGCGGCTCAGAGTAGAAAGAATGCACCATATTCTGAGCACGCAATACACATACGACATTCACTAAAGATTTTACAGCTTAATTTATCCTCTGATTGGCTTGGTCCAATAAGAATGCGAGGATTGGTACTGTGGGTGAGGGCACTTCCCTTCAAGTCTGAAAGCCTGGGTTCAGTTCCCGGTGTCCACATGGCGTATCAAACCACCCCAGCAAATTGTCCTCCGAACTCCACTCATGTGCCATGGCGCATGCCCCTTCCCCACACAAATACATTAAAAAAAAGTTAATGGAAAAAACTGAAGAAAAAAAAATGGCCAGGATTGGTTTCTGGTTTTGCACAAAGGATATTTGCTTTACAAGAGCAGGTGCTTCTGGTGTGCATGTGGGGGCGGGGCCTGTAGAAGAGAAGCTAAAAAGGACCAGCTCCCCTTGTTGTCTCCCCCCACCTACCCGCATCCCCCCTCTCTGTCACTGTCCTCTCTTTCCAAGTTCAGTGTAGCTCCCCAAATTGGAAAAGTTAAACTTTCAAGAATTTTGAGAGCTAGTTGTAAAATATGACCAGTATTTTAAAGTTGACCTTATAAGCTCATCATTTTGTATATATCAAAATATTATATTAAAAATATAAAAATTTGCCCCTTCCTAATTAGCTCACTATATTCTGCTAGTATCAGACCTCTGATGATGTTATATCTGTGGAGTCTATACAATGGAATTGCATGTGATGTTAGAAGTACTAACTCCAAACTGCTTTGAACAGGATTGGTTTGTACCAGTTATGGACTACATATTGCTGGTTATCTACTGTGATTGCCTAGGAAGGCTCTCTGCAAGCCTGTGAGTCCCTTTCCAACCCCTACCCTTTGCCACACACTTCCCCATATTGCTGCTCCTTAACCTTCATGTAGATGGAAGAAACGAGGTTGACTTCTGTACCGCTTTGGGCTTTCCAGGAAGGAAGGCAAAGGTCAGCAAATACGAGTTCTAGGACATCCCCATTCAAGTTGGCAAGCGCACATTCTAACTGGGGCTGTCTAGGAAGTGTGGCTCTCCCTGCTGGGCAGAAGACAGCTTCCACTGTCCTCTTCATCCCAACTTTTAATGGGCCTGGAGTTGCTGCCTTTTATAGGCTAAGAATTCTTTATGTAATGCAGTTAAAGGATTTTATTGTTTCTAAGGCTACATTGTTTATAGATAGATAGGGTTTTTTTTTTTCAATGTTTTAGACCTGGAATTGGATATGAAAAGAAAAGAAGGAAGGGGAGGGAGGAGGAAGATGAATGGGCTAGGATGGGGGAGAGAGACAGGCAGACAGAGACAGAGAGGGAGAGACAGAAACAGAAAGACAGAGACAGACAGACACACAGACTGACAGACACACACACACAGATGGTACCAGCACTGGGCTGCTGGTTAACTTGAGGTCTTATAGGTCCAGGATGGTTACAGAAATAAGTGATTTCAATCCGTTATCCTACTGGCTCGCTGTATGTCATCGCCTTTTCAGCAGAGGTCATCGGAGAACAGCAAAGTAAATCAGATAGCTGGCCCCAAGTGACATACATGGCATATGGCAGAGCAGGAATCAATGCCACTCCCTGATTCCAACCCCACGGCTGTCTGTTCTGTCTTCCTGGGAAAGGGATGGAAGGCAGAGCACGAGGTTTCCGTAACCAATCATTAGGACTTGTCATTGAGCCATACTGCAGTTCAGCTAGACAGACGAACACACTGTCACTCCCTGCCATATAAGGAAGCAGAACTTAACGCCATTCCTTACACTACTGACTCAAGTCAGAAGCTCTGCTTAGAGGCAGACAGGATGAGAATTTTGGCCTGTAGCAACCAGGAGGAAGCAAAAAGCTGGCTGCAGGAATGAGTTTGTGCCTTCTCTCCTTGGAAGCCCAAAAGATGTCAGCAAATGGGTTCTCTGCCGGACCAAAGGGAAAGAAACATCTTAGAATTAGGTACTGAAGGATTGGAGGGCTTGGACAAACATTGTAGCTGTTTTGGCATTCCATTCCATTGTGTCAAATTTAGGTATTTAAAAGACAGAGCTGATTGTGTGAGGACTGGTTACATTGTTGAGGGCTCTACCTCTGCCCTGCTGAAGTTGGGGTTCTCTTGCCTTGCTAGCCACTCTCAAGAGCATGGCTACCTGTCAGACTCCACTTAAATTAGATCTTCTGCCCCCACCTCACCGCATTTTTTCGATCGCTCTTTAACTTTATAATCAATCACAATCAGAACTTAAGAATGCAAGTCTAGTAGTTAATTTCATTGGAGAAACTGAAGCACAAATGATTAAAAGTCTACTCTTCCTGCAAAGAACGCCCGCTCTTCCAGATAATTCTAAGATAACACATAGTCTCCTCAGAGAAAGCTGGGGAATGGATTAAACAGTCCCTTCAACTTCTCCTAACTGTGGCTTTGGCCAGATTATACCTGGATATTCATCTCTAAGACCTACCTTAACAGAGCACTACAAACAGAAGCCAGTTTTGTCATAGTTCTAGATGAGAAGGCCAAGGCCAACCATCCCCAGGTTCGGTTCCTTCTATGGTTGTGAGGAAGGCTATGCTCTAACTGTTCCCTCACAACTAGATAGTCTGGTCCATGTTCCTGTGCCATTTTCTCTGTATGCGCCTTGCCTGTGTCTCCATCCCCTTTCTTAGAAAACTTACAGTATAGGAGCCCACGCTCATGACCCCTCTTTAACTTGATAGTCTCTGTAAAGACCCAAAAGTTTGGGGTGAAGGGGTTAGAAACCCAACTGATGAATTAAACCCAGAATATGCCCCAATTTAAAATCGGGGTAGAAACCCATGCAGCAGTATTCTGAAAGTCCAGTTGCAGAAGACCCTAACTGCTGACTGGATTCTGCCTTCCCTCTAGGTCTGGGACACAGTTTTGCTAGAAGTCGCTTGACCTTTTGAACTTGCCCTTGATATTTACTTTCAGCCTTTCACAATATGGAATTCTGATCTGGTGAAAAGTCAAAAGAGGTCTCTGAAATGACGCACTGAGGCACAACATCGCTTGCTGTGGCCTATCTGTGGAAGGCTGAGAAACCACAGTGCAGACAGTCTGGTATGCGGCCATCAGGAGTGGGGGAGGGGCTGGTGGGAAGGCTGAACTGAAGCCCCGTCTGAGAGGGAGAGAGAGGGAGAGAGAGGGAGAGAGAGAGAGAGAGAGGGAGAGAGAGGGAGAGAGAGGGAGAGAGAGGGAGAGAGAGGGAGAGAGAGGGAGAGAGAGGGAGAGAGAGGGAGAGAGAGGGAGAGAGAGAGAGGGAGAGAGAGGGAGAGAGAGAGAGAGAGAGAGAGAGAGAGAGAGAGAGAGAGAGAGAGAGAGAGGTGAGCTATCCTGGAGCAGCCTGGGAGACAGCCACCGCAGGGGCTGTGTGGGCGTCTGCAAGGGCTAGAAGGAGACAGACGATGGCCATTTTCAGTCAAATTTACAAAGGCTGATCTCGGCCAGTAACCGTGTCAATACAGGGGAAAATATTAGGAGCCTACACATATTTGTGCTATGAATCATTTTGAGTCTTCGTTTCTTCTGTGTCTTCTCTATTCAAGCTTAAAGGGTAAATGCTTTCGGTGCCCTCTTCGCTTTATCTGCGTTTGCTCTGCCACAGCTCGCGGCTTGTGTCCTGTCTCCTTTTCCGGCTTACTTCCTGCGGCACCGTGCCCCTCTTCCCTTTCCTTCTCCATGTATGTCCCAGTTTCGATCCTTTCCGTCAGTCCTCTGCTTCAGACCAGAGCTATCGCCAATTATCCTCCAAACTGGGGGGCAGGAAGAGCTATTAATAGCTTCCCTAGAATAGCAGTCCCAGGCTGGGCGTGCCCCAGGCACACTGGGAGGGATGGTCATCCCCTTTACAGTTTAGATTCTCTCCTCCCTAAACCCCTTTCAGCGACCCACTGTTTCAGTGTCTTTCTTTAAAAGTACTTCTATTCTGATTCATTTACATTTCCTTTCTAAGAACCTGCCCACGGACTTCCCTCTTTCCACCCTCCACACTCCACTTTGTGGTACAACTTTTTGTTTTTGTTTGTTTAATGTAATTTTCTCTCTCTCTTTTTTTTTTTTTTGAGTCAAAGTCATGCTATAGATACCACTTCAGAGTGGAGCGCCGATGCTACAAGCTGCTTAGGGTCTCAAGTAAGCCGAGGCTGATCTGTCCACCATCTCTGCACCTCTCTCTACTCAGGGGTTAGAGCAGTCCCTGCACCGCAAAAGTGCCTATAGCTGTTATATACAGTTATTATGTATATGTATCTTGGCTCTCACAGGGCATACTTTCTGTATGTGAACATATGTGTACACCAGAGTTGAAAATGATAACAATATATTATAAATTATATTCAAAATAAATTATATTCAAGGCTAACTGTATCTTTATTATGGCTTAGTGGTCCGCATTGATTATGCTTTTAAAGTTGTGTGTACAATGACTGCTGTAGGTTTAACATAGGTAGAAATAAACTTTGAGGCAAAAATGTAGAATAAATGTTTACTTAAGTCTCTGAGTGTGTGTGTGTGTGTGTATGTGTGTGAGTGTGTATGTATATGTGTATGTGTGTATGTGTGTATATGTGTGTGTATGTGTGTATGTGTGTGTGTATGTGTGTATGTGTGTGTGATGTATGTGTGTGTATGTGTGTATGCGTGTATGTGTGTGTGTGTGTGTGTGTGTGTGTGTGTGTGTGTGTGTAGGCCACAGGTAAACAGCTGCTATCTCCTCAGTTGCTTTCCACAATTTTTTTTTTTAAGACAGGGTCTCTCACTGAACCTGGAGTGTCCTGATTCAACACTGTTGGCTCACCAGGGGTTCTAGTGATCTGCCTGTCTCTGCCCACCCAGTGCTGATCTTATAGGTGTGGGGTGCTTGCTTGACTTTTTACAGGGGTACCAGGAGTCCAAATGCGATTTCTCATGCTTACACAGAAAGCAGTTACTAAGTAGACCATCTGCCAGCTCTTCAAACCTGATTCCACTTGTGACCAGGCATGTGCAAGTTCTAGGTTATTCTGAAAAATCATTTCAGTTGTCAGGGTAGATGATAGTCTTTAGGTTGCCCAAGGACATTCTAAGCTCCCCTGTAGCTAGAAGGGGAGAAACAAGAACATGATCCCTTTGAAAATGACAGAAAATCAGTTGGTAGCTGTCTGAAGTACTCAATGGTCCAGAGCCATGTCGGCTGCAAGGAGCCATTCTCATCCGTTATGTATATACTTGGAGATTTCAACCAAAAAATGTCTTCCTCCTCTTCTTTTATCAAGCACCCTTAAAATTAATGAATGCAGGAGAATAAAATAAGGTAATTTAGGAAGGATATAGGTCCTGCTGCAGTTGTCCCTTTCCTCCCTGACTCCTTCCTGCTCCTCCTTAGTGTCTTTTCCTCTTGATTTCTATTTCTTCTCCCATTGAGGTTATGGTCACAAATGTCCTGTGGCCACTGGGCCACCCTCTGCTTTAGTCACATTGTTTACAAATATCCTCTTATAGAGAGCGATGGTCCAAAGCTCTTCCCCATACCCTCCATGATGGTATGCCGCCATGGAGACGGTGGGATGGCAATGTCTATCTGTCGACCTGAGGTCTGATGTCACTTGGATCTGCTGGCCTGCAGCTGCTTGCCCATCTGTGTTTGTATAAATAGGAAGTGAGGAGTGTAGGGCTTCAGTGGTTGTTTTATTATATTTTTTCCATTTCATTAAACTTCCGTGTCTCCCCGTATTTTGGCGTTTGCGTGTGCTGTTGAACATACATCAGGTATTCTTTCCACGGGAGTGGGTGCACCAGGAGTGGGTGCAGCCCAATAATTCCTTTTCCAGGCGTCTCTGGGCCAAGGTCAAGCTTTTGATGCCTGGGCTCACGTTTTGTGGTGGGTTCAGATTCCAGGTAGTAGCCTATTGGGTAAGGACCTTCCTTCTCACCACAGCTGTGGGACTCTGATGGCCTCTTAGTGGCCGACTATGAGCTTCCTTTAGCCTAACTCTTCTCTGTAATGCCCACATAGGGAGCAACGAGCTTTCACAGAGAAGGACTCCATGCAGTAGGGTGTCTTCAAGCCCAGACATGCTTTCTTTCCTTCTCCCTTGGTAATCTGAAGACCCCGGTTGGCTTAGGCAACGGGAGTAAGTCAAATAATATTCGGTTTAGACTGAAATGACACATTTGAGGTTTCCAGCAGCCGTTCCTCATATGACAGCTTCAACAGACTTCTTGGTTGTGGGGGAGGGGGGAGCTCTTAGCCCAGGATCAGACTTCTCTTCTCCCTGTTGAAAAGTGTGTAAAGGGCGCTGTGCATGTTTAATACAGAGATCTAGAAAACACAGACAGCTACACAGTCACTGCTGATGCTGTCTTAGATCATTTCCTCTATATACCTACATTCTTTTTTAGTTGGCACGTGACTTGCATGTGTTTACAGCCTACCATATGCTGATTCAAAGCACATAATTCAATGCACACACAACATTAGGGTTCTGGTTTTACTCTTGTCTTTAACAATCAGTGGTAACAGGTGCGGGCCAGAGAGGCGGCTCGGTGGATAAGGCACTTGCCTTGTGAGGGCGAAGATCAGAGTTTGCATCCCCAGTACCCACATAAATGCAAGACAGCTGTGCCATGTGCCTTCTGCCAGGAAGTCCAGTGCTCAGGATGGGGACTGGGATCTCCCAGGGCAAACTGGCAAGCCAGACTGTCAGGAATCAACAAGCTTTAGGCTCAGTGAAGGGCGATCAAGGAAGACATTGAATGTCAACTCCAGGCTTCCATGTGCAGTTGTATCTATGTGCACGGGCAGCAGAGCTACTGTGTGTTTGCTTACACACAAGGGATAAGAGCACACGGACACCGCCAACACATACATGTGTAAGAACTAAAAACAATATTAGCAATCATCTTTGGAGAAACTCTGCTGCAAAGGGATGGTTAAGACAGGTTAGCATCTGATCCAGGATTTTTTTCCCCAACACAAACATCAGTGTGCATCTTCATATGTGTCCAGCACACACAGCCAGGCAACTATAAAATCTTCAGAGTCTTGTCGCACTTGATTTTATTAATATGTCTTTCGTCTGCATTTGAAGTCCTGACACATGAGATCACTGATGTGAGTTATTCTCATGCTTGGCAATCGCTGTGATTTTAATATCTTATAGCTGAATACATTCAGGTTTTAAAATACTCTAAAAGTATAGAATATAATCATGTTGGAAAACAGTGTGTTAAGCTTGCATAAGCAATCATATGGGTGGGTCTTTTTATTATTTAAATAAAATTTTATTTTGAAATACGTTTAGGTGTGCAGTTGCAAGAATATTACAGAATGCTCCTACCCTGCACCAAATTCCACCCACTGTTAACTTCAGCTATGCTCTATTTATAACAAATCATGAAATGATATTATTACGGTATTATTAATGAAACACCATGCTTTATATGGATCTTAGTTTTTATTCAGTGTCCTTTGTTTTCCAAGGCTCTTGGATCAATGATTTTTGTTTTTTTATGGGAAATTTTAAACATTTACATTGGGGAGCTATTGCTGGGCCTCTGACACACAAAGGAAAACCACACAACGCAACCCCTTTCTTGAACAGATGCTTTGCTGCACAAGCCATTTTCTTGAGGAATTTCCACCTGAAGTGCCCTAGGTCTCCTCTGGTCTTTGGTTCCCTTGAGACCACCAGTAGAGTCCGCTGCCTGCTCCGTCCTGATGGGAGGCACTAGTACTCTTCCCATAACTGAGGCTAGCCATCCCAGGACCACACGCACACCCCCACATCACCCTCGTCCCCTCACAGACGGACACCGAAACATGAAGAGGTGTACATGGATGCGCTGTTTTAAGTTTCACTTTTCACGCTTGTACGGCATCTTAAGGTTACTTGTGAAAGGTTGGACACTAACAGAAGAAACGAGGAAGAGGAGGTGGTGGTGAAGAAGGAAGAGGGAGTGGGGTGAGGTGGGGGTGGGGCATCCATGTTTCCCTCACATCTTGAAATCAAGGCTTCATTCAAAAAAAAAAAAAAGTACCCACTGTTAACAAATAAGCCATAGAAGTGCTTGTTTTCTAGAAATTATTTCAAGGTTAGCCATCCATATGTTGATCTTTCCAATTATTTTTGGACTGTGAATTAACAGCAGTTGATACCTTTGAAGGAGTTGGTGGCATCGGTGAGTGGCTCGCCTTCCTGTGATGTTGGCCCTTCTAGTGGAGGGCTTAAACTAGCTGTGGTCTCTCTTAACTCTGCAGTTGTTTAAACCAACTTCCAAGGTTTCTAGCCTCCAGCACAATCTCGTTGCTGTACTTTCCTTCAAGGTTGCTTCTTTAATCTTCGCTTCCACTGACAGATCCCTTGCGGAAGGAGAAGAAAAAGCTAAGGGTAGTTCAGATGTTGGATACAAATGAGCTACCTTCAAGGGTTCCGTTACTTCATTTGCAACACTTGAATAGATACTGTGTAGAGATGGAACCTAATATGTGTAGGTGCCTGAATAAAGACGAACCTATACTAAGATAAGGAAACGTGTCTTTGTATCCATACCTTAACTGTTGGGGGGGGGGGGAGGGATGAAGGGAGCAAAAATGTACACATCATTAAGTCAAAGAATATCTTAACTAAGAAGCCTTTCTTAAATCTGATAGTAACAATATACTGAAATGACTAGTTCAGCCTTAGTAAACCTTTCCTAAGACAAGGATTGCGTCTACTTTTAAACAGGAGGCCATCAGAGTCAGGGGAGGAAAATAAGAGCTCAGGCGGGTTGGGAATGGTTACTCAGTTTGGCACATCTGTTTTGGTCTTTTCTGTTCCACATGTAGCTATATAGTTTACATAAAAATATCTCCCCGGAGAATCAGAAAGAACAGATTTATGGAACCAGATGTGAGTTAGCATTTCTACAGGTGTGGTTCAGCAGCTGAAAGAACATGTTGTCCCGGGGATGGAGTTTCTTCTTATGTAATCAATATAAATTACCACCGGACTTTACAGAGGTTGATAAAGCAAACATGTGCCATTTGGGCTGGCCTTCTGCTATATAAAGAGACCTTGATTCACCCGGAGTCTAATGTGGAAAAGGGTACCATTCAACATGTGTGAAAGAAACTTAGTAAAGAATATCACAGCCACGATCAAGCAAGGCTCTTCCGGCTTGTGTACAGAGGGGACAAGCTGGGGATTAGATAGATGTTGTATCTATATATAACTTTATTAAGAAAAACAAGAGATACTTTGTAAATATTTTTGAAAACTCTTGATATTTGTCAGGAAAGGACTGAGGGCAATAATTAATAATAATAATAATAATAATAATAATAATAATAATAATATCAAACCCCAACAAAAACCAAAACCAGAACATAAGAACAGAGGCACACTAACAATGAGAAAAGTTCTTTAGATGAACAGAATTGGGCTGAGGAGGAGGAGGAAGAAAAGGAGTTAGAGGAGGTTCCTTTGGTAAATGGCAAAGCCTTTCTACAATTACACACAAAAAGAGAATTTTAAATCTGGACAAAGGAAAAGTGTTGCTGGTTAATGAATATCATATCAGAAAATGAGTTGACACAAATTGGTTTGGGATTTTTTTTAAACTTGCTGGGTTTTTTTTTTTGTTTTGTTTTTTGTTTTTTGTTGTTTTGTTTTGTTTTGTTTTGTTTTGTAGCTGTGGACCGAACCCAGCTTGCTAGGCAAGTGCTCTACCACTGAGCTAAATCCCCAACCGCAAGCTTGCTGTTTTTAAAACTAGATTTTACAATAAACAAAAAAGAACGCTTTTACTTGATGGTTTTTAATTTGCTTAAACCCTTTCAACTCTCATTTAATGAGTATTCAAATCTATTCCTGTTAACTTTAATTTTTCTTCATTAAATGGTATCAAGGTATTTTTCTAATACTTCAAATTGTTTGCTTTGCTTTTTGTTTTCCAAGTCAAGGTCAAGGTTTCTCTGTGTAGCCCTGGCTGTCCTGGAACTCACTCTGTAGGCCAGGCTGGCCTCAAACTCAGAGATCCATTTGCCTCCGTGTAAGTGTGGGCCACCACAGAGGCAGGCTTTCAAACAATTTAGATACAAAGTAATTTAGTTTTTAATTCTAATATTTTACTTTTTCTTTTCCATGGTTATTCTTTGATTCCTTGTTCTCCTTTCTTTATTTTATTTACTTCCTTTAATTATTTGAGATGTGAACATTCCATTCCTAGTTTTCTTTAAATGCCCATTTATTTAGAGAAATATTCTTACTAATTAGTTCCTGGCTAGGCTGAGCTGGGTTGGGATGTACAGCAAGTTCCAGCCCAGCCTCAAAAGTGAGATTCTCCTACCTCATACTCCTAAGTGTTAGAATGACAGGTATGTATCACCATATCTGGCTTTGTTTCTGTTTTAAAATTTAACAAGAAAGTAGGACAAAGCAGAGATTTAATCAACTTTTAAATCTGTTCTATTCATCTGTGAGCTAGCATTGTTTAATAATCTCTATGCTCTGTGGTTTTAAATCCAAGAGGGTAGTTGCTGGCTCCATCCATCCATCCATCCATCCATCCATCCATCCATCCATCCATCCATTCATCTACCCATCCGTGCATCATCCACCATCTATCTATTATCTGCCAGCCTGCCTATTTATCTATCTATCTACCTACCTACCTACTTACCTACTAAAATAGCCAATACTTACAATGAGCCACCAACGCTCCTTCTAGCATATCATTCATCATTTCTGGGCACGGGCTCCACCCCAACACAGAGTTGGGTACCAAACCCAGGGCTTTTCTCTTGTTGAGCAAATGCTCTTCTGCTGAGCTAAATCCCCAACCCCTGCATACATATTCTTATTTATTCTTTAGAAATTCCATAAAACACAATCTGCAGCAGGAAATTATTTGAGCTTCAGTAAAATGGATACTTTTGTTTTTTATTTAGTGTATATACTTTAATATTAGTTTATCTGGATATAAAATATTTTTCTTGGAACTGAAGACATTTCATTTTCTTTTAACAAGTATTATTATTTAAAGGAAGTTGCCTGCCATGGTAATTACTCTCTTTTCTACCAGTAAAATTTTTGTTTTCTCTTTTGTAGTGTTTCGTGGGATTTTGTTGTTGTTTCCCTTGAAAGCTATTCAGTACTACTTGGGGGAGGTCCCCATTGAGAAGTGTGTTCTAAGAAACGTGTTATTGGCTCATTTTGTCATTATGTGGATATCTAAGGACATAATTTAACTAATATGTTCATGATGTCACTGAATAATATAATCTTGAGTAGAACCACTGTACACATATTGATTAAATGGTATAATATAAAAAGTAAAATTTTTATAGGAAAAAGTGTTCATAAAAAGTATATTTATGTTGTATTAGAAAAATCCCAATTGCCTTCCTTGAAAAAGTTAAAGGTGGCACACTCACTTTGGAGAACAATTTGACAATGTTTCACAAAGGCAGCCTTATACCTAACCTTAGGCCCAGAAATTCCACTTTTGGGGTCTTATTTGAGATAAATGGAAACTCACACACACACACACACACACACACACACACACACACACACACACACAATTACGGTTATTAGAATACTCTTACTATTTACCCTATTTCTTTCTATATCATTGTTCAGGTTGCTCCTAGATGGCCGCATCTGATTACTTTCAATTATTTTTATGACTACTTACTTCCCTCTTACTTCCCCTACAATTTCATAATCACTCTATTTCTCTTAGCAGATTAGTTTTTGTTATTAATAATTCCCCAAGAGTACCCGTTGGAGATGATGATGATGATGGTTGTTGTTATTATTATTATTATTATTATTATTATTATTATTATTATTATAGATAAACACATAGAGAAATTTGTCAGTAATTATCTTTCCAAAGGAATCTTTTCTGAAAACTTCTTAAATTTTTCTAGGTTTGTTGCACAGCTTGCCACTCTAAGTCTTCACTTCTCAGTCATCTTAGGAATTTCCTTTCTAAGAAGGAAAGGAATTTCCTTCGTATGTGGGTGGAAATTTGAACCCTCCATTTCCTGGTTCCCACTCTCCCTCTTTCTTTATACACCGATTTGATGGAGAAGATCACCCAGAAAATTCCCAGATAAGTGTTCAGTGAAGAGAAGATCTTTAAGAACTTAATTGTCCTAGTGTAATGGAATTCTAGGCCGGTGGTGGGGGTCCATATACAGCAAGGGTGACTACTGAATCCTAAAGAAAGCATGTGGAAGGAATGGTTAAAAGACAGGAAAGGGTTTTATTTTACAGAATAGAGACAAGATTAAGAATCTCAGCACATCCTCAGAGTAGTGACTTGAGCTTTAGAAGAAACTGGGGCAAGGGGCAAGATATAAACCTTATTAAGTAGTTTTCATCAGGGTGTGGTCTGGTTGATCATTATCTCAGTTCTGGTTCTGCAAGATGGCTGGAAGAAGTCCTTATTGCTCGAGGGGACAATCCAGTTTCCCTGAGATGATTGCTTCTGCTTGGGAGTGACCTCATCCTGGGTGGCCTGTTGTGTCTTGGATTCTAAGGTGACTGCAGGCTTAGGACAGTGAATAGAGACATTTTGTGGGGGTTTGGAACAGAAGCTATAAAAGCTATTAGATTCTTCAGTTACTCTGACCTTTGTGCCTACAGCTTTGAAGGGAAACGAAATGAGTGGGGTCTCAACAGTTTGTAGACGGACACTCCTGGAGTGATCAACATGTCTACACACTGTAGGAACTGAACCCAAAGTAGAGGAGACAGATGCAGCGTGGAGACATGGTTGCCAGGGTTTTATTCTGCATTTAGTTTCCTTGTGGGTCTAAACGAGGACTCTATGCCTGTTAGCGATGTACTTGCTGTGTATTGGGTGTATCTGTATGTCTATCTCTGTATATCTATGTCTATTTATACCACGCGCTTTAATAATTATTTGGCTGGGTGTAGAGTTCTAGACCGTAAAGACAATTCTACACATTCCCCAGACATTACTTGTATTTTTTCATTACCTCCCAGTTCCAGTGTTGATCTTAGAAAGTCTGACGTCATCTTGATTACTGAGTATTTGTATGGTGCCTGAATTTTTTCCCCCTTTCCTTCCCTTCCTTTTAACGTCAGTATTTCAAAACTGTATAAGAATATGATCTAGTTGTTAGCTTGCAAACCTGGGCCAAGTCTTACCTGTGGCTCCGCCCAGCACTCCTCAGCCCACCCACTTCCACACCTCTCCCTCCCAGGGCTGGGCCTTCAGCTTTCCTTCCCCAGTCCTGATCCCTACAGAACTCAGTCACTTTGGTTATGCTGATCTCTCGACCTCTTGACCTGGGCCTCCTTGGTCATGGCTCGTCTCTTGCGTTCCTTCCCCTCTCATCTCATGGTCCAGTTTAGTCTGCCCGCCATGTTTAGCCCATACTCTTCCTTCTGCCTGCTTTCTCCCTTATATCTACAATTAAAATGTTCTCCATACTTAAGGAGTAGACATGTCTTCCTCCTTTTATTTCAGTTTTACATTCACTAGTATCATAGAAACCTATAATCATTCTGATGAACTCTTCCTGGGCTTATCTGTTATATAAAAATCTAACTTTTAGCTTTAGGAAAAATATTTTCCTGTTATTCTGGTGACGATTTCACCCTATTTTGTTTGTTTTCAAGTCTCATTTTGATATTTCTTTTATTTACCAATCTCTTTTTCCATGTTCTGCTTCTCTTTCTCTGGAATTATTGAGAAGTCGTTGGTTGGTAGGAGCGGGTGATAGAAGGGTAGGGGAAGGAGGAGGAAGAGGAGAAGGAAGAGGAGGAGGAGGAAGAGGAAGAAGAAGAGAGGAGGAGGAGGAAGAAGAAGAGGAGGAGGAGGAAGAGACCTGTTTAGACTTAAAACAATTGCCTGTTATAGGATGACCCAAACTAACTTTCCTGAATACAGTTCTTAAGTTCCTTAAGGTGGATGCCAATAATCTCCAATTTTTTAAATGTAGGTCCTACACTTCGCCTCAATACCAGTTGATAAGTTAAAACTCAAGCAAGTCTCAGACTTTAAGTTGTGCCACATGCACAAATATTTATTAGCAAGGAGGCACAAAAGCAGCCATAAGGCCTGTTCTGTGACCTGTGTGGTACAGTCTCTACTCTGTCCTTGTAAGTGATCTGGTAGGTACTTCATGCAAACGGATCGCCATACTGTTGCCCATTACCATATTCTGATGGTGCTCACAACCTACTGTTCTAGCCAGGCCTCAGTCTTTTATTAAACACTCAGAGGCCTGAATCCAAATCTCAGATCTATAACATATCACCATGATGAGTTTGTCAGATTCTCAGACCCCATAAACACCAGGATGAAAAGATCTGAACCAAATCTTCTAGCCAAACCAATCATGTAAGTTCACTACTCCTTCATTTATCTAGAGAGAAGTTTCTGCAGCCGTAGAGCCAATTGTAGACCTTTGGGTATGGACCAGTCTGTAGTTTTCTAGAGCTTGTGCTCCTAATTGGTGTTGTTCACGCACTTACAACATTTCCTAGATTAGACTAGAGTTAATTCGTGCATAGATTATGCTGTCTACACTGACGTCAACTTACCTTGGTTATAATATGAAGCCTAACTCTAAGGATGGGTGATTAAAAAACAAAACAGGAACAAAAGGGGGGGGGGCTTTAGAGCCTGCAGACACACCCTTGTAATCCTATCACCGGGAAGCTGAGAGGTGGATTAGGAATCTGTGACAAGCTACGCTGTAGAAAGGAATCCCTATCTTAAAGGTAAAATACAGCTTGAGATTTTATAATGTAAATAGAATAATTTTAAGAGTAGGAATACTATAACTTAAAGAGGAAAATTACATTTACTGAGAATAGAAAATTCAAATTAAAACCTATGAGGATTTTGGGTTCTTTCCTACCCCCAAAATCCAAGCTAAAGTTACAAATCTATTTCCTGGGAGGCACTCACTATCCTACCAGACCTCTGAATAGCCTACCCACAGGGTAGTACTGCTCACGGGCTCTTGAATGGCAGCAGTCTTCTTGTGCCTTCAAAATTCCTCAATAAAGTCCTCTACAGCCAAACATCTGCAGCCAAAGGGAAGAACCCAAGTGAGAATGTTTATGCTGTGTGGAAGGCCCGCGAGAGCCCAGGCATGTAGTGCCGTTCTCCTTCTTCCTTTCCCTCCTAGGAACATGGGAGGAGAACGACACTGAATGAACTGATGTAAAAAACTTAACCTCGTGCCCATCGAGGCTCAATAAGCATTAGTTCCTTTCTCATTCTTTTTTTTTTTTTCCATTTCAAGCTGGGTCGCCTTCTACTCATGGCCTTCCTAGGAGAATTCCGTCTAGAACAAAATGTGTGTTCACCGTTGTCTCTATTTTGACATGTTGGTTTGGGTCATGTCTGTCACATTTTATTTTCTAGCATGAAAAGAGAACTTTAGGGCAGTCTCATTGGAAAACAAAGAAAATAAGATTACAGTTCCCTCAGATCAACCTCGGAGCCACTCAGACAGCAGGGCTGAGCCTCTGACTCCCAAGCACCAGAGGCTCCATGCCAACTCCCAGCTTTGTGTTGCAGAGGTGATGAGAACTCATTCTCATTGCTAGGAAAAAAATTAAACTCAACAGACAGACATGGGACATGGGAGCCAAATTCCACAAGAACACCCTTGAGTTTTAAGTTGTTATTTTTCCCCCTCCTCTTTTTGACAATGTTTAGAAAACCAGAGTCTATAAACGTGTAAAAGGAATCTTGGATGGCTTACAGAAATAGGAAGGTCAGCAAAACATTTAGTAGATATTGAATTTTAGAAAGGCATTTAAACTGATTACCATTATTCTCTAAGGTGGGATAAACTTTAGCATCATAAATGCTTGCTAGAGGTGAGCGTGTAATGACTAGCTGCTGGTGACCGTCCAATCAACTCAATTGGTCTAGTCTTAGTTCCATGGACTGGACCTAAATCATATCCGTCTGAGGTAAGACAGATGGTTGCAGAAGGCAAATCATCCAAGCTGTCTTAATCAGCATTTCCTAAATTCTCCTGGTTTCTGACACACCTTTGAACTGTCAGATTAGGCCTGACAGCACATCTAGTTCCTGCCTTTCCCTTGATTATAATTATTCCATGACTTATTTACAAGAATATTCGCCATGACAGTCTATGTTTCCATTATCCCAGGATAACAGCTGTTCTCTGAGACAGCTCCTCACCATTACCTTCCTGAGTAGTAACCCCACCATGGCTGATGGTGTCTCTTCTTATATCCACAAAGGGCACACAAGTGTTATTAAGGGTTCCCCAAAGCCCATAGTCTTGTGTGCTGCTTGGGGGTGTTGAGCTTCTTTAAAAGGTAGAGCCTAGAAAGAAGCCTTCAGGTCATGGGTGGAGTGTCCTCAAAGGAGCTGCTGGAAAGCAAAGACTTCCTCAGCTGTCTTTTACTTCCTGGCCAGGCAATGAGTTGTTTTGTCCCACTGTATACTCTGGCCCCATGACACCATTGCAGACCCAAACAGTGGGCTCAACGGATTGGGGAAAGAAATTTCTAGAACTGTGAGCCCAAATGAACTTTTACTCTTTATAATTTGATTGTCTGGGGGAGTTTGTTACAGTCATGGGATGATAGTGCAGTTTTTGAAACGTTGAGGGTTCTGTGAAGCCAGAAGCTTCCAGATGAGCTCTGCTTGGGCCTTCATTCTCCTTTCTTTATGGTCTAAAAATGCCTCCCTGCTGCCTTTTAGCTGACAGCACAAGAGTGAGTTGTGTGTGGGCAAGTCTCTTGGCAACTCCTGGGCCATGGAGGAATGACTAATCACCTAGGTTGCCCACAGGTTTTCCCACGCACCCATCAATCAACAAATGCTGTCAACTAAGGTTTTCTTGGTCCTGGATCCTTTTTAGTCACCCTCTACTAATTGGAAAAAAAATCTATTTATAATTTAATTCGTAGGCTACTACACCTTGTTACTGCCTTTCCTACTGAGAAGATTTACTATTCTCTTCTCTCTACCTTACCAGAAAGCAGAAACTTTTTAAAACTGCTATCTGTGTATAACCCACTTTCAATTCCTGTGTCAAGTACAACATGAAACCAGAAATGCTCAACCGTGCCTAATGCAAGTCAGTTTAATAGGCTGAAGTCCAAAAATGTTTACTGACATGAGAGTAACCCTTGTGATACTCAGCCTCATTGGAGAACATGAGCTGAGGAGAAAGGCCAGGAAAGCAATCAGAATCAGTTGGGTTTTTCCAAACTACAAAGACGGATAACTCAGGTTAGTTAAGACAGGTATTCGGGATTCTCTGCACATAGCTTCTTAAACTGTGGTTTCAATTCCATATAGCTCTACATTTCAAATGTAGAGGTCACCCACATTGGCAATTACAAAATGGTCTCTGAATGTACAATAATAAAAATTATTTCAAAATCAAACACGCAAAGAATCCAAGTCTTTCTGGCAACACTAGGCAGGGTAGCTTCTCACGCCTTCACTGCAGCCTCTCCCCTAAACATACTGAGCATGCCATCTCGTCATGCCATAATAGTGAGTGCAGCCTGAAACCCCTCAGATTCCAGACGATTGCATGTAGTGGATGGTGACGTTTGTACAGTGAAGCATGACAGTTCAGTTACAGGAAACAAAGCTTCTCAATGTTTCCTCACCACCATACCTCAGCATGAGAGTATCAAATTAGTATATCTTCGGATTATATTAAGTTTATGTCTCGATTTTCATAAAAATCACCTGGTGGATTTTGGCTTAAAGTTAGGACAAACTTTCCAACAGTTTCTGAGATCTCCCTCAACATGTTAACGCCATTTTGTTCTGTATACTAAAGTGACATGTCATTCTCGACACTAACAATCACAAAATAAGAGTACCAATCAACTTTGAGAAAATTTAAAAGATGCCCCATCTCTTGTATCAGCAAGTATTCAGCCAGGATTTAATTCTTTATGTAAAAATTAGCAAGCATTTCTATCTCATTCACGTGCAAATTTTCTTTGATTGTTAATTAAGATTGAAGTGATATGTATGGCCCAAATAAGTCTCACTTTAAAAAATATTTCTTTATGAATTATTATCCATGAATGTTTGATCTGTATAGCTATTTTATATAAGTATATGGCAAGGATTGCTAAAACAATTTTTGAGTGAAAAAAGATCCTAGGTAGAAAATGTTTAAGACTACCTATACCGTCATTAAAAACTCCTCACCAGCATTTACTATGGTTGGACTTTCAGAGATCTCAATCAACTCTTTCCACCCAGTCTACATCATCCAGAATCTTCTATTCACTCATTTGTTTCCATGAAAACAAACAAACAAACAAAAACCTTGCAAAGCTGTTCCTCATGCTTTTATCACGTTTAAAGAGAGCAGACTTCTAACTGCAGCTTGTTAGTTAGTAATACCTACATGGTCATAAACCACATCTAAACAAAATAAGGAGTCCAGTATGGATCTACTCTGGATGTGGCCTGGACAGGTTATGGCTAGATGCTTCTGACCAGCTTATGGTTTCTCCTTCTAGCTCACCACTTTGAGAGTTTCGAGATAGGTTCTAGACCCGATTTCCCTTACCCACGGGTAACAGAGAAGTGTGGTTTTGTCCAAAAGGGCCAAACCATTCAGAATCTGATATCCCAAATATGCGTCTCTTTTCTTTCTTGAAGTCAGAACCCCTGCAGTATAAATCCTTTTTAAATGAAGAAAGCAGGGCCAGTAGGAATGAAGCATTTTTGGTCCCTCTCCAACACAGAGAGAGATAGCACCGAAACAGGAAGCGGATGATTTAAATATCCACTCGGCATCTTGGCAACATATTTATGTTTAAGAGACTGAAGGTTAAAAGGTTTTAGTCTGGCCTGGGAACGCTTCATCTTCCTCTAGGATTTAGAGCTTTGGGAAAACTTTTAAGCACCAAGCAAATATTTGTAATTAGCTGTTTTTCTGAGTCCAAACTGCGACCTAGAATACCATGGGGCTGTGTTCCTGACGAGCACTGTGCCATCTTTCCTTCTCCCGTCTGAGGGTTTTCACCAGCCATCTGGCCCGCTGTGATCTTTCCACAGAGCGGGACGGATGCAGCCCCAGTTCTCACAATGAATTCTCTTGGAGTTGCAATGATTCAGGATGAGCAAACTGCAGGGCTGAGATTCAGCTGACGATGAATGTGTTGGTCTCTAGGATGCCTGAGGGGCCCATGTTCAAAACGAGAAGTAATCCGTGACCCAAGGTGGGAGTATTTACATGGGGGAATCTGACCTTCCTTCCTCCCCCTTCTTCCACCAGAGCTGAGAGTTTACTGTTTGTCATATAATTTACCAGCACAGCACAGGAAAGGGTCAAAAATGAACTTAGGGTTTTGGTCTAATTGAGTAGAAAAATAAAGTTTCACTTAACTAAATGTATCTAGTTTCATTTAACTAAACTTAACTAGACTAAATGAAGAAATAGAGGAGGATGGACAATGGGTAGCCAGTTTAGTTTTAAACACTAGATTTGATGACATATTTAGATATCTCTTTGGGTTTATTAACTAGGCTTTCTGGGGAGTTCTGATAAAGATACATATTTAAGAGTCATCAGTATCTAAATGCTACTTGATGGACAAAATGGGTTCAGAGCAATGGGTATGGTGGATGAGTCCCATTTGGGGGCCATTTTTAAAGTCCATTATCAGTGTAAAGACAAGAAACTAGCAAAAGAAACCAAGAACGGCCACTATAGGTAGCAAGAGGATCAGGAGAGTGTGATGAAGTTACATGAAGAAAAAACCGCCCAAAGGAGAAAGCGAAATATGTAACAGACTAGTAGGTAGGACAAGAGATGAGAACTGATCATTGAGTTCGACCAAGGAGAAGCATGGACCAATGAGACTGTAAAGAAAAGGCCTGAGCAGAGTTGTGGCATGAAGAGATCACCCGTAGGGAAGACACTGAGACAGCAAGCACAGACGATCCTTTGAGGACTTCTGTTGAAAGGGTGGAAGCTTGCAAAAACAGCCAGAAGTCATGTGGCCTTGAAGATCTGTTTTCTTAATTTAAGATGAAACTGACTTTGACCTGCCCATATAATGACAGGAATAATCCAGTAGGAAGAGATGAGTTCACAATATTAAAGAGAGATGGCAGTTACAAGAGCAACGGCCTTGGGGATGCCAGAGGGGAAGCCTAGACCTTAAGGGGAAGAGGTGACTTCAAAGAAAAGACAGAACAAAGGAAGAAAATCGTTGGGATTCAGTTGAGGGAGAGTGCAGAATGAGGGAATGATGGCCTCCATTTTTTAGGTGAAAGGGGAAAGACATTCATTATCTGGGAAGGAAAGGAGCTGGATATTTGGGAAGTTTTAAGAGAGCAGAGGAGGTTTGGGTTTCGACAACAGAATAAGGCTGCCAGGTAGCCTAACATCAGTAGTAAAGGAGGTTAAGTGAAAGCAGTCAATGTGCATACATGTCTGCTTTCCTCCAGATGAGTTCAGCTGCCTGCCCGTTGCTACATACAGCATTGCATTCGTAGTGGTACTCGTGGGATGTCAGTTGTGAAAGGAGAGTGGGCGGTGAGGTGTGTTGGAAGATAATATCATAAAGCTTAAGAAACAAAGAGGCTTAGAGGATCACACATGGGAATACCGAATTATTGAGAATTATGGCAGAAAGAATATCAAAAGAGTCATGAGCTAGGACCCCATAGAAGTAAAGGAAAGGAATTCTGGGATCGCAAGTGAGGAAGCAAGGAAGAGTAGTGAACTGTCTTGCTAGGGAGAGGTGAGGGAAGAAAAGAACAGCTGGAGGACGAGAAGGATGCCTCCTCCACCAGCAAGCCAGCACTGATGCAAAGATGATGTCAGGGGAGCTGCTGAGGGGAAGGACAAAGAGTGAACGGAAGAGTCAAACAGGTCTGGAATACAGATCTTGACTGACAGCTACTTTCTAGAGCAGCCAGGAAGGGCACACACAGAGCCTCTTAGGCAACACTAAACAGGTACTGCAAAGTGATCTGGCAGTGTTTGGAAAACTAGAAGACCCAGAGCATCCTGTAGACCAGGGTTTCTCAACCTGTGGTCACAACCACACTGGAGGTTGTCTAAGGCCACCTGCCTATCAGATATTTACATTACAGTTCTCAAGGGGAAAATTACAGTTATAAAGTAGCTGTAATAATTTTATGGTGGTGGGTCATTTCAATGTCAGGAACTGTATTAAAGTGTTGCAGCATCAAGAAGTTTGAGGACCAGTGGTGTTTGAGGACCACAGTTGCAGAGAAAAGAAGGAAGAAA